>NC_092502.1:162984358-163246858 GCF_047511675.1 Marmota flaviventris | reverse complement strand
TTCTCCAGGGGCGTTCAGGGTCCAGAAGGTTGTCGATTGTTCTTGATGCAAAAAGCGTCCGAGTCCTGTAGGTCTTGATTTGAATAAAGCGAGGGGCGCTTTGACTAATGTGATGGCATCCGAGACGCCGTGCGATGAAACCGCAGGCGCAGCGTGGCGGTGCGTCGGAGCAAATGAAATGCGCACAAAGGACAGTGGAGGAAGAGGGAACCGGGAACGCAGACGCACAGAATGCAGAGACTCCTTGACAATAAAGCCAGGCCCGCCGAGTCCACCGCGACGCTGGGCGCGAACATTTGCATGCTGCCACTCGCCGCTCAGCACTGGGCACGTCACTTTTAAGCACCCAATTAATTGACTTGACAGGAGGCGAGCTCCTTCTTTTGGGGAGCTACTACCGTGGGTCGTGGTTTTAGTGACCAGAAGTATTAATTGTGGATTTAAATTGGAAACCTGAAATTATTGTTTAATGATCATTGATCAAACATGTATTGCAAATAAAGAAAATTAGGGTGGTCGGCACAAGCATTCCGATTTGGATTTTACATTATTATCTCCTGCCTAACTAGGCACTTCTCCTGGTATCTGAACTCTTTTGCCTTTTAACTGTGCCTGCAGTTGCTATAGTGATGGCATAATTTTGTAATGGTCTAAAAATGACACTGGCATAGATACTGACAGATAGGAATTAATTCACTAACAAGTAATTATGTAGCGAAATGTTGACTGCCATGCAGAGGGTGTGCGGTGACACATTTTCTGTTTTTCAGGGATGGCAGTAACATTAGCGTTGGTCATTAGTGGTAGACATCTCAGTACAGTGTTGGATACAGACTTATATGCAGACCTATTTAGTTACCTGTGTGACAGCCTTGTTCAGGACACCAGAAACAGCTGTCCTAGCCTGTATGAGCCAAAATAATTAGGCCTGTCATCTCCTCGCTCTGATTTCCCCTTCAACCTGCTCCACAAAATGCAAATATTTTGCTTTCATTGTCACATTCACCTTGACATGGATATTGCTTTGGCGCATAACTGGATGAGATGACTCGGAATTTGCATTGTTCATTCTAATAAATTTGCTTCCCCTCCATTGCATGGCAGGACCCATCAGATAAAGTCTCCCGGAGTGTCATCAATCACCAACCTTGACAGACGGCTTTTGCCTTCATTTGTTACATACGAGAACATGCTTAATTATTTGTCCTGTAATTAGTTGGGAAAATGTCAGGAAATGTCAGCTCTCTGTTCACTGTGGAAGGACTCGACTTGAAAGCCAGTATGACTGAAGTGTCATTAATGCAGCCTAACTAGACGAGGACCAGCTGGGGAAAAGCCGCAGCCCCGAAAAGTGATCATGGCGAGCTGGGGAAAACAGGGGATCAGCACCCACAGCAAGATGCACGTCCTGTTAGCAAACTGTGTTTTCATCTGCTCCTCTTCACAATAAGCTACAGGAGAACAAACCCAAGAACAAGCATATTGGATTGATATAATTTCTGTCACATTCTCCTCGGCATTTCCTAAGCCAATCATGCTTAATGTGTTACTATAGGGGCGCCTAATATTTAATTTGCAGATTTAAAGCTCATCTTAGCATTCGATCCGCACAGTACAAAACTCGGTGAATATGCAGAGGTGAGAAGCTCTGCATTCATCTAATGATGCGACGAATTGAATATGCAAAATCAGAATTGTCATCCTGCTTTCAGAACTCTGCTAATAAGAGCAAATCGCCATTCATCATCACCTGGCAACAAAACCCGCAAACAAACAATCTGTGTAAAAAGATGCGGTGAGGTGAGGAGCCAGCCGTCTTCAGGCCCGGAGCAAGTTCACTGGGAGGCTGCCTTGCCCACGCCCAGAATGCTAATCCCAGCAGCAGGCCTTCACGATATTTACCAGCCAACTAGGAGAGAGACAGGTCCCCGGGAAGAAAGGACAATTTTCTCACATGACAGGCAACTCCATTTTGAAATGGATTCGTCTGGGCTTTTAATTGTTGCACTGCCATGTTCCGGTGCCTAACTCGTGTGCTCCCGGTGCATCTCGCAAATGATGCTCCCTCACCGCTGTGCGTGGAATGCTGTGCTTCATGATGAAAAGCCACTCGTGACGTCCACGGGCACTGGCTATTTCCTACATTGTCCAAATACTATGTTCATGAGAGTGCTTTCTTTACTTAATGACTTACAACATTTTGTGTCTTGAGAACAAGTAAATTATTGTTGGGTCTCTTAAAGTGTAATTAAGATGACATTCTGCAGTTTAATAATTCACAACTTGTCACCAGGCTAGCTGAGCTGATTATCAAATGGTTAAATTTCATTCCAGAGAAATGTTGCAGCAGTTCCATGCACACATGAAGGTGAAGGCTGTCCCAACTTAGCACCTTCGGAATGGACAGGAAGTTTGATTCGCCTGCAGAACTGGGAAACTGAGTTTACTCTGTCCCTCCCAGGAGATCTGACTTTAAAAAAAAAAAAAAATCAGCTGCTGTTTTATCTTTCAAAATGCAGCAAAGAATGGACCAAGCATCTGGACACTCTGTGGCACTCCCTTGCATTTAGTGAGCATTCATTCTGATACTCAGATTTTTGAGAAAGAGAAATGAAGCAACGACCATTTTGATGAGACAGCCTTTGAAAGCTTGTTCTCATTTAATCTGTGTCCTTAAAATCCACCCACACATCGTACCATTATTAATTTCACATCCGCAGCATGGGACACTTCCATTCTGTCTCCCTAAGAAGAGTCTCTGCTGTGCTTTCAAAGGCTCAGAACCCTGGGCAGATTTAGAAAATTCTATCAATTAACCACACAGAAGAACAACATTTTTCTTCTAACACCCTGTGATTGTCTTTCTGTTCTTCACAGGCTGAACCATCTTAATGAATGCCAAAGAGATAGTTAAAAAATCTTTTTTGTCAATTAAGTCTTTCGACATTCGCAAGTTGGAGAATAGAGACAGGGCAAGCATAGAGACGTGCTGGAAATCGCCTTCTTAGACAGCAATTGGAACAGAATCCGAGGGAACCCCTCCTCATGAATACCAAGAAGAGCCAAGCAGCCAGAGGTGGTGTTGCACTTCCCGGGTGTCTCGGTGACGGCTCCATGCACCAGAAATCCAGTCCTCTCTGAGGATGGTTTCCAAGACCAGAGCAGCCCTGACCCTGGCCGGAAACAAAGTCCCTTCAACTCCCTGCCAGCTCCGGCCTCCTTCCACTCAGCTGTGATAGCCGCAAGCCCCTAGCAAGAAGCAGGGAGCGCCGTGGCCACCGTGATGAAGCCTGGGCCCCTCTGCTTGGCAAGCCTGGGTACTGATCCCCACCTTGATGGGTTTATATGCACCTGCCAAGCCTCTTAGACAATCTCGACCAAATAACAATGACCTGTGTGGTTTATTAATAGAAAGCTCCCAGGGTGCATGTCTTTTAAGACTCCCGGGAGTCCTCTCCTCTGGGTGGCTTGGGGCTGGACTCACACCCTTCATGCCTGGGTCTGCCTGGGCTGGCGGACCTAGCAGGGCCTGAAAGAAGGCTGCCGTTTGCCTGCCCTGGGGACCGCCAGCCCCTTCGTGTCCAGGCCGAGCTCAGGGTGTCCACCCACAGGCCGGGGGAGAGGAGGCGCAATTGGAGCTGAGAGGCTGCCCAGAGGCCCCTCGCCGACTCCCCCAGCTGCTGCCTGTTACACGGAAGCAGCTGTTCCAAGCAGTCCCAAGAAGACAAGTGTCTTTTCAGGGGAGTTTGGTAAAATAAATGGCCACCATTTGGTTAAGGCACATTTTATTAGTGACAAAAACCCATGGGGTGAATTCCTTGTGCATTTTATGAAACGAAATGTAGCAACTCAGGGTGTCACCTGCAGAGTTTGGAAACGGGACCCCCACGCCTGCTCGTTGGCCACGTGCACTCTTGGGGCTGGGCCCTCTTCCACAGCCCGTTTCTTTGGAGGGGGGAGGGATGCTTTCTTGTCTGGCGGGGTCGGCGGGCCTCTTCTGTTTGTGGCAAGAAAAGAATGAGGCCAGCAAATTGGTTAAGAACATTTACTGCTTTGGAGGCAGAAAAAAAGAGGGGCTTTCTTTTGAGTAAAGGCATTTCGAGGCACACGGAGCTGGATTCCTGCGAGGAGGCGGTGTAGAACCGCGGGGACAGGAGCAGCCAGCACAGGAAGCTCCCGTCTGAGGTTTGCAGGTTCCGGGCGCAGTGCATATTTCATGAAATGATTAATGCCGGGAAGGAGCTCGAATTTTTACATTAACATATTTAAGCATACATAATAAATTGGGAATTCTTACAAATAGATAAGACGGGTTTAACGGCATTATGGACAAATAACAATACAATAAGCTTGAAACAATACATTTAAGAGGAAGAAAAACAAAAATGTAAGGTCAGACAATATCTCACACAACATTTGGAGAAGGCTGCCAATTGTTTGGATAACGGCACAACGGCAAAGCCTCTTAGAACGCTGTTAAGTCTTTATTCAGTAATACATTATCATGCATATTTCATAGCAGGGATTACTAAGACAGAATTGTGTGTCATTTTTGTTGTATGTCTTTATAATTACACCTTGAAGCCACAACTAGGTTTTTTTTTTAAACTACATATTCATGAAAAGCGGACTTGTAATTTGATAAAGGGGAGCTTGTGTTCCCGTCTCCATTCAAACAGCATCATGAAGCAGAATTAGAGGAGGCATCTGTGTTCCCCGCATTAATCTCCTCAAGCACATTCCAGCTGCTATGATGTGCAGGAGGGAGATAAGTCCTGAACGGACTGGAGCTGAGCGGGCCAGACAACTCTATTATTGGCTTCATAATTGCTTAATTAAACTTTTGTCACTAATCATTATGAGGGCAATAGAGCTGTTATACTGGCTCCTGTTAAGCAAAAATCAATAAACTGCTGGAGTTAATTTCGCCGTATTTTTTGTCCTGCAAATGAAATTCATTGCTGCCGGTTAGTGATCTGTGTGGCTGCCGCCCGGCTGATATGAACAACCATCACCATTTGAATTGAGGGTATTCAGTAGCACATGAATATGAACAAATGGGAAACATAAATCTCCTGCATGAAGTACACCTCCTATCCCTTTATTATGGAACAATTGACCCATCTAAAATGAATTCTAATGCCAGGAAAGCGTTTAGATTTAAATTACACCATGGTCTTCTGGATCTGAAAGATGGCGGCATAAAAAAGATTAATATGCTAATTATTTTTCTCCTTATTTTTTTCCTTCGACATCCATGGTGGGGTATTGTGAAGCGTGTAAATAAGATGACTGTTTTGTCAAGAAATGGCTCTGAGGCACAGTATATTCCATTGCAATTTAATTTGTTTATTCAAAACCTCACTCCAGATTTTAACTGTGTTTGCAATAACACTTTATTTTTCACATAATGTTTTCCTTTCACAAAGAATTCCTGGAATAAGTAAAGCATGTTTTTGTTTATTGAAATAGATTTAATGGTATTATGAATGATGATATACTTAACCAAGGCTGTATTTATAAATTCCTGTCAAACTTTTATTGTCTTCCCGCTTCTCAAACTCACAGGACGGGTCTTGGGGTGTGCTGGCTCTCCTTGGTCTTTTGTACCAGGCAGGAAAACGGAGAAGGTGCCCAGGAGGTCTTGTAACTTGTGCTCCGGCCACCGCCGTGACCCAGGAGCACCTGTCCCACCCCCTGACATTCTTAAAATGAAAAATCAAAAAAGAAAAGAAAAGAAACGGGAGCCCAGCCCCACTGGGTGCCCAGCCTGATGCGCAGCAACACCGACTCCTCAGCTCGGCAGTGGCCAGGCCAGCAGAGATGTCACTCCGTTTCTTGTCAGAAATGGCTCTGGTAGCACCGGTGACTGCTGTCGGGGAAGCAGAATGAAGGAGGGCGGGGGGGGGGGGAGGCTGCTGAGGTGCTGCTTCAGGCCACCGTGTCCTTCCGTGGCATCTTGGCACTCTCGGGCTGCGCCGTCCTGCGGGTGGGAGAGCTTGCGGTGGACGGCTGGACGTGTGGGGAATGCGGGGAGCTAGAGAAGGCCACTGTAGCCATGGAGTAGGCAATGACGGTGGCACCGTGGCTGAGACCAGAAGGTGAAGGATGACTGCAGAAAGAGAACTGGAAGGTGAAGAGGAGAGAGAAATGACCCGAATGCTCTATGGCTGTGGGCATGTAAAGAAAAGGAAATTTTGTAAAACAAACAAACAAACAAAAACAAAACAAAAACAAAAACTAAGAACAAAGAAGAATCCTATCATGTATTTCCATAATTTTAAACAATTTTCAAAATTGTCACACCATAGATTTGTTACTGATCACTTGGCTTTTCTTTGGGGAGAAGGACAGAGAAAGTCTGATGGCTCCTCTCTGGACAGCATGATCTGGGTTCGTGATTTGATACAAGCTCCTGCAGTTACCTCCAGCTCACAGAAGGGGGATCGCTTCCACACATCTCTCACATCTTCTCCACTGGCTAAGCAAACAGCTTGAGCATAGTAGGTGCTCAATTAATGATGTGCAATGAATGGATTGGGCAATGCTGGCTTGCACACAGAGGGGTGTGGGTGACAGGTCCCCATGCTCGCAAACCCATGCTGAGCTTGGTTTTTCTAAGCTCAAATGATGAATCCTGTTTTCCCCAGAAGAGTGTGGCTTAAAAAGGTTGGTGTACGGAACCAGCACAGAAGGGGGAGACATACCATCCTCCTCACCAATGCTGCTTCCTTCCTTTCTTAATGTCGTCTGAATTTGTTTCTTTATTTGCCTGAATGACTTTAAATTATTCTCTTTCCCTTCTCTGCCCTCCATACACCAAGGTTTTATGGCAAGAGAGAAACATTGCACCTGCCACTATGCAGATCAACTGCTCAGAGCGCCTCAGGAATGGAGGGAGCAGAGAGCTGGCAAATCCTCCTCCAGCAAGAGAAGCACCTGACACCATGAAACCCAGTCCTGCAGGACACTTATTCTCCAGTCCCCTAACAAATTCCACCAAACGAAAGAGCAGACTCCTAGGAAATGGTATTTGAAATCACATGTAGATTAAAAGAGGCACAGCCGTGCATATTGGGATCTTAATTTTCATTATTGCATTCATTATATGATTTAAATGAGATTACAGCATCGCATACACCGCACCTTGTGATTAAGTAACACTATCTGAGTGCCCCATAAATCTTTTAGGTGATTCTTTCCTACAATCACAACTTACTCATTGCAGCATGTATTATACATCGACTTTTAAAGCCATGTAAAGCTTGCATAAACATCTGATTTCCTCCTTGAACCTGAGAAATAAAGTGGACTAGAAACCTTTCGGCAGGGTTGGGAATGCCATAGAGGGCAAGGCTGAGCAAAGCCACTGCTGGCCTCCGCGAGGCAGCTGCTGCCTGGAAATGCACCCTGCTGAGTGCAGGCAGGGCCCAGGAAGATGCTCATGGCACCCGGGAAGCAGCTCCCTTTCTGCTTGAGGTGCAGCCTAGCTCCAGCATCCTGACTGCTAGGTGGGCTGCGCACTTCCTAGGAACGGACAGTGACTGAGTTCTTCTTTCTGTAAAATTTCAATATTTGAAGGTATTTAATGCCACTCTAAAAATATGTATTTTTTAAAGCAGCCCAGCTTTAGACAAAGTACAAAATGGATTTCAGTTTATTCTAACAATTGTGGGTTTTTTTTCTTTGTTTTTAGTTTTTTTTTTTTTTTTTGATAGTGGGAATTGAGCATAGGGGTACTTCACCACTGAACCCCATCCCTAGACCTTTTTATGTTTAACTTTGAGACAGGGCCTTGCTAAGTTGCTGAGGCTGGACTGGAATTTGCGATCCTCCTGCCTCAGCCTTCTGAGTAGCTGAGATTATAGGAGCGACCACTGTGGTCTGCTGTCCTAAACAGGATTTTTTTTTTTAATACACAAATCCAGTCATGCTATTGATTTTAGGTTTTTTGATTTTATTTATTTTTGTGGGTTTTTTTGGGGGGGTTGAACCCAGGGCCTTGTGCATGCAAGGCAAGCTCTCTACCAACTGAGCCATATCCCCAGCCCCCAGGATATAGACTTTGGAAGACAGCAAGTTCCTGGGTCGTAGCCTCACACTTTATCACACGCAGGTGAGTTTCTGGTGTGTTTACTGGTCCCACTTGTGTGGAGCATTCAGGCTTGGGCTGGGTGACATGGATCCATCAGTTACCGCTGGTCAGTGAGCATCAAGAGCCCACAGAGGCCTTGGGGAGGTGAGGGAAAGACACCCCACGTCAAAGCTTGTTCTCCTCTGGAGCCAAAACAGGGAGGTGGAGAGCGAGCGAGGGAGAAGACCCACCGAATCCAAGATGGGACATCAAGAACACATGGGAATGCAAGTGTGACCAGTGTACTGCATCTGTGTGTGTAGCAAATACATCCACATTTCAGGAGAAAAAAAATGTTCAGGTGATTTTTGATATTTTGATGTGGTTTTGAAATTTAACTATTTTATTTTGAAGTTGGTAAGCATCATTTCCTGCAGGACTTACCACCTAAAGGGAATTCTGAATGTCAAATTGGAAAATGAGAGAAGCTCTCATTGGCATCCAAGGTCCCGCAGGACACTGTTCCTCTGAGAATGGAGCTGTGCCCACTCACCGGCTCTAGGACTCTCTCTAGCTCCCCAGTGCCTCTCACTCCAAGTCCCTTAGATCGCCTGTCAGGCCTTCCGTATGCCAGCCCCCCCCCCCCCATCGGCACCTCCTGCGCTCCCTGGTAGGCTCCTTGGTGGCTAGCAGGACCTCCGTGTCCAGCTGCCCCCCCCCCCTCCGTCAGCAGCTCCCACACCTCACTCCTCTTCAGCCTGGCAGGAGCCCCAGCACCCATCACCCTCAGGGGACCTGCCCATAGCTGCAGTCTTAAAAATAGCACTTATGGTGTGGTTTCTTGGGGTGGAGAAAGCAGTTAACTATTCTTTGTGGAAAGTCATAAATAAGGAAAAGTAAAAAGAAAAAAATTACCACCGCTCAATTCCCAGCTCAGAAATAGCCACTGCCTGCGTGTTACACAGGACTTCCTGAGCCACATGCACAGGGTCTGTGTGTGCACACGTGTGTCGTCGTGTGGTCAGAGGCGTGGCTTGTGCCTGGTCGTACCCCATGTAACAGCTGACAGAGTAGGTCTGGGTTGTGGTTTGCTCTTGGGTATTTGCTAGAAAAGCAATTTTTAAAAAAGGAAATTTACTATTTCACATTTTTTGTAAATACTGTGAGTTTTTGATTGTCTGAATTGTAAAAGTGCAGCCATTCTGTGCACGTCCACCCTGACGGGATGGGGTCAGCACCTCACGGCGGGCTCCCTGACCTCTGAGCCAGCTGACCAGCTTCACGGGCACCTCCCAGCCGCTGACCAGGCCCATGTGGGTGAGGCGGGAACCTGGGGTCTTAAGTGACCCCAGCCCGTCACATGGCCGCAGCCTTTTCAGATACGGTGCTAGCGTGGGAGACAATTATTCATCAAGTTGAACTTGCAGGATCTCCTGAGCAGCTCTTTGGCCACACAAGGACGGTTGCCTCGCTACCTGGATGAAGTCGCGAGAGGCACGGGTCCTTAGGCACCAGACATGCTCAGCTCTGAGAAGCTCCTTCCTGAGTGTTTCCCTGACTTCAAAGAGGGAAACCTTGTCTTTGGAAACTTGTCACCTGGCACAGTGTCTTCCAGAGTCCCCCATGATTATGCCGGTGTGGCCCCATGGCCAATGCAATTGGCCATAGAATTATTCACATGGCCATTTGGAGGCGAGAGGACTTTTCCTCTTACCAGAGTCTGCTCTCCTCACACATGGTGAAGACATGCAGATGCCATTTTTATTCCTATTTCAGGTGCTGATGACACATTAGTGGCATTTTCAGTTTTTTTCAACCCAGGAAGCTGCTTGGAGAGAAATCGTAGCTGCAAGTGAGACAGGGCGAAATGTTCCTGGACAGCTCACCCGAGTAGCCATGGGCTAGCGCCTGCCTTCCCAAAATAACACTGCAGTTTTTGTATCTTAACAAACCCTGGAACTCCACATGGGCTTGACTCTGTCCCCAGTGCTCGCCTGCAGGCCCGTCACCTGCTCTGCCTTCAGAGCTGCCTGTAGGGGAGCCAAGGGGTCTCCACCCTCTGTCCGCCGTGGAGACATTTCCCTTTTGCCGAGTAGACATTGTATGTAGACTTTGTTAGCAAGGAAAGGGTCTCAAGGTTGGATGGCTTAGGGACATGACGTTGGGAGCTCTCTTCTGCCTAAGTGCCATGTGGGTGCATGTGAGATGGGTTTTGTCATTTCAGCATGACAAACTCAAACCAGAGAGCCTCTATTGACTGGGGACCCACAGCCAAACTAGGATTGGGCCTTTCCAGAAGACGGTTATGGATTCATAGGGTGACACTGGCAATTCTGGGTGAGGGACTTTTCTTTAGTAAAAGTCAGATTATGAATGGACTGAAAATAGTTCCAGCAAAAGAGAATTGACTCTTCAAGAGAAATGCTTTGGCCTGCAGCAGACGCGCATCCCAGGGTCACTCTGGGTTGTGTTTTGCATTCAGAGGGATGGTGAGGAGACTCTTCCCCTAAATTCAGCCACCTCTTCTCCCCTTTCCAAACAGCACAGAGCTTTGTAAACAAATTCCATGCCCTTTTAAGGAAGCCCTTTCTGGCAGCCCATTGATACCAGTGTTTATTCACGAAAACTCCTGAAGCGTGGCCAGCATGAAAACACGGTATTAAATGTGGAAACTTTAATTTTCATCTCATTAAGGGGGCATGGATTGAATACTAATTACCAAAAGTGAAATAAAATAAAAATGCCTGCTTGAGCTAGTCCAATTAAACCAGCTTTGCTTTGGCTGCATTCATAAAAATAGTGAGTATTCAATGAAACGTGTTCAATAATTCAGCGGCGCTAGCTGCTGTCTTCAAGAGCGGCACCAAGGTCTGAGCGCTGACAGACGGGAGCCATTGTCCGAAGGCCTTATTTATGAGGCTTGGAAGCGATGTATTTTTAGTAATCCATTTTGCTGGTGTCTTAAAGCTTGCAATTCTCCACTCTGTGGTTCTGAAAATAGACCTACTTACTCTCAAAATCGTAATGTGCTTTCCAGTGACTTTTAAAATTGAGGCATGTGTTGGGGAACGCAGATGAGTGTGTCCTCTGGGCCAAAAGCAGCATCCTAGGGTCCCATCCTCCCGGCACGGCCACAGAGGCTGGGGTAGTCCCTGCTGCAGCTGCAGGGGAAACTCAGCTGTCCGGGGGGAAACAGCCGTGGTGCCCGCGCAGGCTCCCGGGAGGAGCGCAGGGCAGCCCAGCCTCTCTTCGCAGAGGCGCTGGCCTCGCACAGTGCCCTCTGCTGAGTCTCGCAGCGTCCTCGCCCGGCTTCTCTGGGAGGCAGGTTTCTGCCCCTCCGGTTGCCAATATCTTGTCATGCTTAAACTGGAGACAAAAGATCAGAAGCCTGCACACAATGCGATGGCAGCGCTCTCAAGTGCAGGAGCGTCTGTTTATTATTTTAAGAGAACTGAACTACTTTCTCCAAAGCACAGCAGACGGGCGCTGCCTCCCTCCCCGGGCTGAGCCATGTGGTTTTGTGTGACGTGCTGATGTGGGCTGTTTGGAAATCAGAGCGCTGGGTGTTAGCCACATGGATGTCTTTGTAAAGGTGATACATGCGGTCTGTCTGTCAGACAAATACCCCAACAAGTACAGGTATTTATCAAATTACCTTTAAACTCTCAGATTTGAGGGCCTTTTCAGCTAGACGTGGGAAGGCATGCTGGGCTCATTCACACAGAAATCACTTAATGATAGTTAATATCGCCCTATAATCTCCGCAGCTCCTACTTAATTGCAACTTTTTGAAGTCTGTCTGCACCCCCGGCGGATGGCGGATCCCTGGGTCTTAAGACTGTTTAGGTGGTCCGCGGGCTCCCCACGGCCCAGAGGTCAGAGGAGACAGCACCTCCAACCCCTTCAGCAGCACTTCTCTCCTGCTCCCCTGGAAGGCGGCCCACCTGTCCCCGCGTAGGTGGCCTGCAGGAAGCCAGGCACATGGCTTTTTTTGCCAGGGAAGGGCCAAAGCTGTCTGCATATTTATTTTTAAGAGATCTCAGGCTTGAGGAACCACAGCAGTAACGTGGCTGGTGGCTTTCATCACGTGGAAGGAGGATTGGAAGGAGCCGCGGAGGGCTGGACGGCAGAGGGGAGTTTTGTGCATTTTCTTTATCTGTGAACATTCCCCTCGGTTGACTTCTGGCCTCACTGTGACCAAATATGCATGTCTAATAAAGTCAGATTCAAGCCAGTTCTTTTCAAAATCTCCCTGTGCTCCACTTCATCCACACAATTTCCCCTTTTGAATTATATAGTCAAAGAACAAACAAAAAGTGATGAGTTTTAACATTTAAAATCATATACTATCTAGTTTGCTTCTATAGAAATAGCTCTATTGCTCAAAATACATTGACAAGCATTGAGCTCATCTTTTCCCATCAAATTCATGAAAACCTCAGCACATTGAGAGAATCACTGCTACTGCACAGCTATGCTCTCAGTTTCTTAGATTGGCCTAAGATATACACAATGGTTTGCTTTTCAATGTAATTGAAACACACTAAAATGCACTCTGGGCATATCAGGGAGAAATATCAAAGTATTTGCATAAAGCTAGGGGCAGTCTGACCCCTAAGACCCTTGGGGTACAGAGTCCCAGACAACTCGAGAATAGAATCTTCACCGCAGATGTAAAAGGGAGGTAAGCTAGGATTATGACAGGATCCTTAATGTGTTGAATATTTTATTTGGTTTTTGAAGCAAAACAGTATGTAATTTTTTAAAGTGTGAACATATTTTTCTCTGAAGACACATGGCTTAAGGGTTCTATTGGTTTGGTGGGAATTATCTTAATTAAAATTATTCATATGAGCCGCCACCAATTTCCAATTTTTAAGCTTTTCTTCTACTTTCCTTCCTCATTATGGGTGAACCACGGCTATTTACTTCCTTGGGTGCATTTAGCGAGCCATTCATACATGTACAGTGACATTTATTCTCTTCTTCTTGTGCTCGGCAGCTCTCCAGGAGCCCCTGAGGGACCCAGGTTTGCTCTCTGAGTTAGCAGGCACGAGGGCAGGGGGTGGCTGGGTGCTTTCTCCTGCACCTTGTGGCTCATGCCTGCCTCTTGCAGCAGGGCTTTCCCAAGCATCCTCCTGCAGAGTGGGCAGAAGGTCCAACTGAGTACCTGGGCAGGTGGCAACTCACCTCTTCCCTGGGCCTTTGTCATACTCCAGTGCCAAAGCCAGGAGGGCTGTTGCCCAGGAGTTCTCCAGGCTGCAGGTAGACACAGAGCCACCCACCCTGCCGGGATCTCAAAGGACAAATGCACCAAGGCACTTTTGAGCCTGTGCCTGGGGCACCTGTGACAGGACCTTCAGGGAGTGCACGAGGCAGGGATGCCTCCCTGTAGGGACGGGCACAAGGTGCCCCATCCCTGGCTGAGTTTTGTCTCTTTCCTTTTGTCTTGGAGATGACTGCCTGGACTTCAAAGGATGCTTTAGATTGAATCTCTTCTCCATGGCAAAAGCCAGTGTTAAAAGACCGGGATTACTATAAAAGTTCGGCAGTTAAATGCCTGAGCTCATCCCTGCAAACTTCACAACACTTAATGACATACATAAACCCATCATCGTTTTCAAGACAGCAGGTCTTAGGGTTTAGCATGGGAAATTCACACGCATTTATTTACAGACCACAACAACATGCTCTTTATTTCCTTCATAAAAGGCTAAAGAGACCTGGGTTTCCTAGGTTGGGACAAATATGTTGCTTCTGAACATGAAGTGAAAAACCATCAAACTCATTGCAGCTGCTGGCCACAGGTCTGCTGAACAGCGTGTGTCCACTGACCTGTGTTAGAGGCCCTGGTATCCATGAACTCACCCTGGGTCAGATGCAAGTGTTTTCAGTGATTTTTGAACAAAATCTTTTAGGGGTGGGTGCATTAAGCTTCCTGATCAGTCCTTGGGTAGTGAGGTCAAGCCCAGTGCTCTCATGTTAGAATCAGTCCTGCTGACAGGTGCGTTGACTCGGTCCTGGTGCCCATCTCTAAGATCACCCTGAGGCTTTGAGTCTCCCTTCTCACCTGCCGAGGCCACACCGGCCTCCCCAGGCTCTTTAGGAGCCCACTTCTCTGCTTGTTTGTTTTTCGAAAGATAGATTGCTTGTTTCACCTTCTCCACCTCCATTTCCCCTCTTCTCCGACCCCTGCCTCCTGTGTTGTTCCCCCACAGACCCTCTGCTAGTTGTGCTAACAGGTTCCTCTCTCGTAGAAGGTTACGTCACAGCAGTGTCAGGCCGTGACTTCATGCATTACTAAGCGCATGCTTTTCCCAGGTGCCATGCCTTTACAACTTTCTTGCCTGTGTTGTCGAGTGCCTGAGTGGGCAGCGGGCACAGACACACCAAGGCTCAGCCTCTCACAACCGTCCTGGCTGGGCTGAGTGCTTGTCTTTGCAGCCTCCTGACTTCTCTGAGAGCCGATGTGAAGACTGGGCATCTTCAGACTGATTCCTGAGGCAGCCGTGGAGGGCCGTGTACCGCGCTGGGCAGTGTCCGGCGGTCGTGGCCATTGTCTTTCCGGGAGCCGCTCTCCTTTGTGATGGTTCCACTTGTCCGTGTGGAGGTGCTCGGTCCAGCCACACAAAAGATTTCTGTGCTCAGTCTTGAGCTTGGGTGCTCACGGCACAAGCTCCGTGAGGATCATTCTCAGCTGCTCCTGTCCCCAGTAATTAGCCCGCGATGGCTGCTGCCCCTGGTGGCTTTGCCTGTGAGAGACATTTGACACGGCAGACATCAGAGGGATTTTTCAGGAGGCTCTTGTGGCGTCCGAATGGCTCTTAATTAACCACTTAGGTATCCTCCTCCACTCCCCCGCTCGGCACTTCCCAAATGGTAGGGGTTGCACCGCGGATCTAAACACCGGGGAAGCGTGCTATCAAAAGATCTTGTAAATGAAGGCTTGTGTAAATTATTTTTAATGATTCCCTCCTGGCACATCATTATGTTTGTAGTTACACAGAGGCACTTCAGAGATGGCTCCTCTTCGGCGAGGTCAGCTGCAGAACCACCCTAACTAGCTGCAGTCAGTAAATGGCTTATTAATTAGCGCCGTGATTTTACATTGCTGAGAGCTCTGATGTATGGAGTTAGAATTGTAATTGTGTAGAATCGAAATAATAAGCCATCTCAGGGCTCCTTATGCAAATTGGCATATTATAAAATCATTACCTATCTAAACAGTGAGTTTTAATAAGAATTACAATGATGAATTTTATGATAATTGACACTCAAATTTTAATCTCTTGGATTTTTATCATTTTGGTGGTTAAAGTGTGTTTCTAATTAAATGTTGCTTAAAATGCAAAGGATTGTTTAACAATTCTATTCGGTAACTCTAGTTCAAATCAGGTTATTCTCTTTGGTCATAGAAAATGGGCCTTCTTAGTAACAGATACGTGACATTATGTAACACTTGTACGGAGAGATGTTCAATCATTACTTTTCTTATGAGTGTGGTATTGATGACGGTGTGTTGTCAACTGTGAGACAAAGAGTCTTTGGTGGCATTGGGCTAGGCTACACAGGAAGGTGGGACCGGGCGAGGAAGCAAAGGCAAGAAAAATGTCACAGTTGGTGTGTTTGCGGGGTGGCGATCAAATTTTTCAATAGTTCTGGCTTCGAGAACAAACCTTTGTCTTCTGAAAGCTGTGAACTGCAATTTTGCTGTAGTACCTTGGTTTAAATCCTCTTGTTGTGGTTTACATATGACATCATGCAGTGGGTGACACCAGAGCGGTGGGGGAAAGCAGGGCTGCCATTGTACCCGCCAGGAGCCCGCAGCCCTGCGAGCTGCCGCACTGACACGCATGCGGCTCACAGGGGCTTGGGATCCCAGCGAGGTCATCACCAGGAATTACCAGGCTGCTTCTCGGGACTGATGCAATCTGTGCAGCCAAGACGTCGTTCCTGTCTGTTGTGTTGCTGAGTTCTCCTTAGAGGTCGTGGAAAATCTGGCTGTGGATTAGCATTGGGTTGAAAAAATGAAAAAAAAAATTACTGAATTCATAAAAGCAAAACAAAACAAAACGAAGCAGTATTTACGAAAGAGTTAATGCTGTTATTTCTGAGAGCAGTAGAAGCACAGTTAGACCTCGGTAGTTTCAGGGCTGTGAACAGATGAATGAAGATTTTCAGAACAGGATGAGTTCCCGTTAGTCCCCGGTGGGAAGCCGAGGGTCCACATGGGAAGGCAGATGTGCCGGCGCTGTGACTGGGAGCCACGCTGACGGGGCTGTGGGTCCTAAGGGCAGGGTGGGGAGGAGCTGGGCAGCCTCCTGGTCACACAAGCTGCTTGCTACCTGACCAGCTACAGGTGGCTCTGGAGGAGGAGTGGAGCAGGAGGGACCTGACAAGGGCTGGCCTTTCA
Source organism: Marmota flaviventris (assembly GCF_047511675.1). Taxonomy (NCBI): domain Eukaryota; kingdom Metazoa; phylum Chordata; class Mammalia; order Rodentia; family Sciuridae; genus Marmota; species Marmota flaviventris. The sequence goes on along the minus strand of NC_092502.1, from coordinate 163,230,371 downwards.
GGTGTGGTCCTCCATCCTCCCTCCCTCCTGGCTGCCAGGACCTGGCTGGGGTCCTTTGGCTCACCGGCCCCTGCCCCATACCTGAGGCTGCTTCTGGTGGCATCCATTCCTAGATGTGCCTCTCACCAGCCTTTGGCCTGGCCCTACAGGGATGGCCAGCACACTGAGTCAGCACTCCTGTCCCATGGCTGGGCCGCAGGACCCCGCCCGGGACAGAGCAAGGCTCTGCGGGCAGTGCAAGCCCCCGACAGTGCCATTCGTTTTTCCTTGCCTGCACTCTGTCCAGAAAACCTGGTGAACCCTCCCCCGGGCAGGCTGCTGTGCAGTGCCTGGTTAGCCCTGTGCTGGGTGACTGCTCTGTGCCATCTGTGCTGTCTCTGAAAAGTCAGTCCTGTGGAGACCAGGCTCTGGCTGTGCGCAGGACTGAAGCTGTGTGCCACGGCAGGGGGTGACGGCAGAGTTTGCCCCTGCTGGTCAAGTCCAGAGCCTTGATAATTAGAAGGTAGCCCCATTTTGGAACAAGCCCCAAATCCAGGAGGGTGTGTTCTGAGGAAGGAACAACCCTGGGCTGACTGTGGCTTCAGCCAATTTGTGCTCTCACAGTGGCAGGTAGTAGCTGTGGCGTCCTCCCCGGGGCCAGGGCTGGGCAGCTGGTCACTCTCCTATGGCCATTACCATATGGCTCTCGCTCCCTCTGCCTCCTGACTGCAGTGTGGCATGGGGTGGTCAAACCTGAGGTCTGGCCCTGTAGCAATCTGGAAGTGCCTTGCACAGTGCTTCACACCAGACACATAAACAACAGGACTTTAATCTCTCCATTCTGGAGGCCCGGCCTCTGAGGCCAGGGTGCAGCAGGGCCGTGCTCCCCTGGAAATGCAGAGAAGGGTCTTCTGCCTCCTCCTGAGTCTGGCAGTGGCCCTATGTCCCAGACAGAGTCCCTGGGTCTGTGTACTCTAGTCTCTGCCACCATCTGTCTGTCTGTGACCTGATTTCCCTCTTCTCAGGACACCAGTCATTGGCCAGAGACTACTCCAATCCAGAGTGATCCCATCAAGAGTAGCAATTGAATCTTTAAGAACAGAGTCAAGATGAAATGCGATCTGAGGTTCTGGTGGGCATGGATTTGGGGGCACACCATTCAACTGATACCACCCTCTTCAAAATGGGAGAGGTCACCCAGACTGCTCTCTCTTGCTCATCTCTTGTGCAGAGAGCAGAGGTCAGTGGGAGCCCTGGCATCCTCCTGCCATGCCAGTTCACCTTCTTTCTATCTGTCTGAAACACTCTGCAGCACCAGGAGGTTCTGTTCAGTGTTACCCAGCCCTCGGGGAGCATGATGCTGGCCTGTTGGGTGGTGCACCTGCAGCTGCCAAGTGCCCCACGTCACAGCTGGCAGATCTGGAACGTGCCTGTGAGGGGCTGGAGGGCCAAGGTCCTGAGCCTGGAGCCTCCCCAGCCCGATTCTCCTTCTCCACCTCTTCACTGGGCCTGCTCTGCACCTCTGGGCTCTTCTTGTGGGTGATCTGAAGACAAGGCAGATTCTAAATTGTGGGGACAGTGTGACACATGGTTGTATTCCAGGAGGTGACCTGGGATGCCCCTGCTGTCCATGCACCAGGCCAGGGCCATTTCCCGACTGCCCCCTTGGTGTCCTTTCCAGGTCCCTGCACCCAGCCTCAGCACACACCACCTAGACTCTAATTCCCAGTGGATACCAGATCAAAGCCGGGTTCAGTTTTTCCTGGGATCGCCCTGTCCTATGTCTCCTTGCCCCAAACCTTGAGCTTGTGAGCTCACAGCATGGTGCCTGACACACTGCTTTGCATGTCTCCAACCTTTGAAGGTGATAGGCCATGGGGCTTGCATGTTCGCCTCTGCCTCTGGTGGCCTGTGAAGCCATTTGACGATTCTCCTGAGTAATCGAAGCAAACCCCAGAGTGCGGGGCATTGTGTGATCAGGCGTGGAACAGTCTTCTGAAACTAGCAACGGACCAGGAGGGTGGAGGCACTCGTGGATGGGAAGAGTATAAACACTTCCTCTTATTAAAGCTTTGTTTCAAAACCCCAAGAGAGTCCCTGGGAAATGGGTGGGGGAGTGGGCGTACCGGTTGCCCCTCAATGGCATTTCCGTCCCTCCAGCGGGGTGATGCATGAGTGGGTCCCCTGTTGTCTCCCCAGGGAGAGATCAATCCAGAGCAGAATGGAGACCCGGAAAGAGAAAGTGCCCTTATGGCACCGTATCGACCCCTGCGTCCAGTTCTCATCTTAACTGTTCTGTTATGCGAACCATGCCTTCCTCTTCATCTTCTAATCAGGTTTGCTTTTTTAAAAAAGCATTCATGACCAAGGGTTCTGATCACAAAAGGTAACCCGCCTGGAGCATGGGAGCTATGCCTGATTTGAACAGTAGCATCCCCCAAGGCCTAGAGTGTCCGGCTCAGTGTGTGTAGTCTGGCCAGGAGCTCCTGAAAAAGAGATGCCTATCCAACTGCATTTGGGCCCATCCAGGATCCCTCAGCTCCCATCAGCCCTGACCTGTATTGGTTCATGTGGTTTGTGAAATCAGTGAACTCATGCGGGTCTTTGTCATTAGGCCTGAAGAAGGACGCAGTGGACTTGGCTCAGCACTCTTCCCCGTGCTGAGGAAGGGCTTGTGGGGCGGACACGTGGGTGGAGAACGAAGGGTACAAGTCTCCCTAAGCCCACGCCATACTCGCGCCCTCACACAGGTATGAAGTGCCCCGCGGAGAGTCTTCTTTTTTTGTCCCTTTTCAGCCCCTCTGGGTTTCTTCTGGGAGGGGAGTGAGTCATGGGCTCTGGGCAGTTTTCACGGCTTCTCTGTGTTTTCTCAGGAAGGGCCAGCCGCCAGCTTGTTTTGACAAGTGTCCTTTGGAAAAGCACCAAAAAAAAAAAATTCATAATCAGCTAAAATAAATGCTTCTTCCTATTCTGAACCTCACCTGATGGTACTGGTACCGTTAGGCTGGGCCACAACAATCTGCTCTGTGTTCAGGGGTGCTGCTCCCTGAGGTCCCCACGGGCTCTTGTGAGAGCCCGTGACACCGTCAGCACATCCTTCCTCTCTCTTTGTGAGCCTGGGTACATCCAGGAATGCAGCTCTTCCTTCCTGCCCACCCTGCGGGTTATCATAGCCCACGGACAGGTGACCTCTCCCATGGCTGAAGGGCGTCCATCACTCCCTGTCACGCTCCGCCATCATCTGTGGAGCCCAGGATGTGGCCAGAGTGAGAAGCAAGTCCCCGTATACGTGGTGGACCAGCTGCCCAGGTGCTGTCTGAAGAGGTCATTGCTCTGCCTCGGGCCTCAGGCTCAGCTGGGCTCCTCAGCCAAGACTGGCACAGGCAGGCGTCCCCAGAGCTTTCCTGGACCCGGCTCCTTACCTCTCTAGCAGGTGTCCCGAGACCTGCTGCGATGGAGGACTGGGACGAGGAAAGCTTGGAGAAGGCCCAACACTACCCGAGCTCTCGAGGATTCGCTCGCCTAGCTTCCAACGAGGGAGCAACTGCGGAATGTTTTCTGTGTGAAACACACAACTCCATGTGTCTAAACTCAGGGCTGCCCGGGGCCAGATCCACTTGGTACAACAAACATTTGTTTTTCAGGGAAGCACAAGACAGAAATTGCGAATTCATTCTTTTGACCCATAATTGATTTTTAAAAGAGATCTCTGCAAAACCATCCGGGCATGCTGGTGTGTGGGAAGGGAAGGGAAGCCACTCGTCACGGAGGGTCACTCTCAGAGCCTGCGGTCTGCAGCTGCCCAAGGCAGGGCCCTCCTCTCCGAACACCCAACTGTGGGATGCAGGAGGCCAAGGAAGCTCCCGCCAGGTGGTGCCCATGTTGGCTAGGTGTCACCTCATGGTCAGTCCTGGGTGGCTGTGACTCAGGCTGGGTAACACCCTGCCCCGTCCCCTCTTGCCTGCCTTCACCCCCAAAAGATGAGCCAAGGAACAGGGATGAGGGACCCGGGCTCCTACCAGAGCCCACCTTCCTCCTACCCATCAGACCACTACCGGAGCCCAGACCCTCAGGTCACAAGTCACATGCAGGGCCAAGGGTCACATCCTGGGCCAGGGGTCGCCTGCTCCTCTGCTGTCCTGTCAGAAGGAGTGGTCCACCCAAAGACAGAGTGACCAAGTGTGATGTACCCTGGAAAGGACAGTCTGGGGGCAGGAGAAGAGGAGCCTCCCTGCCAACTGGTGCAGATGGGCCAAGAAGGACTGGTCCCCGCGTCCCCGCCTCTCGCCTCTCCTGGCAACACCCAGGACACGTGCATGCTGGGAACCCGCGATGAACCACAGGGCCACCCAAGAGCGCCTCACACTTATTTACAAAACGTGCCTTTCTCCTCCTGTCCTGGAGCCGCTGGGAAGCTGTCCACTGGTGACCAGCCTCCATGAAGCTCTGTGCCCTGCACAGCTGTCCTGTGTTCCCTGAAGTCCTTGCTCTGTCCCTGAAATGAGAAGAAAAGTGTCTGCCCTCCTCAGGTCCCCACATCCCAGCCTCCCTTGCTCCTGTGAAGACTCTTCCTGCCAGTTCCTTCCTGGTCTCCAGAGCACCCAGCAGGCCGCAGAGGCCGGGCCGTCCTCAGTGCCGGGGCAGCCACCTAGGAAGACACTGACCAAGCGCATCGCTTCCTGGGCAGCCCGGCTATGAGGTCACCACAGAAGCTTGTCCTGGGCGAGACCCCCTGTACCCCAGCTGTGACCTACAGCACAGAAGTAGTGGTGAATTCTGGAAATGCCTCCCGGAGCCCTGGGCTGGGTCACGACCTGCCACCTCTGAGTGCTTCACCTCTCCTGTTGGAGGAGTGTTGGCTCTGTGACCTTCGCAGAGCACCTGGCAGGAGCAGGCCGCTCTAGGAGTGAAGTTCCCAAGTTTCCTCACTTGGAAACTGCAAATCAGGAGCTTCAAAGCTGAGGAGCTCCAGCTGTCGTGAGGAAAATGGAGCTGGGTTGGGGTGGGCACCCTCCTTACTCAACCTTCACCAACGGAAAACCGGCAGCATCCCCCTCCTGGCCCGGCACATTTAGGCTCAGGACCCAGGACTCTGTCTCTCTGCCAGTCTGCTCCCTGGGCTTGTTGCAGATGAGACCTCTCTCTGCTTGTACCCACCTTGGCTCAACAAACACGACGCTGCTGGCTGGCTCCTTTTGCGTCATGGAGCTGCTGGGGAGGAGGCTGCGTCTCCCTCTGGTTCCACCCGCATGCGCCTTCTCAGGTTTGCTGCCCACTCTCTGCAGCTGGCTTTCCCAGGAAGAAGGTCTGTGTGCTTGGTGCAGGATGGAGCCCCCGGAGGACATCAAGCTGGCCTCCAAGGGTCTGCCGCTGTCCGCTTTCTCAACCTCTAGGGATCTGGCAGGACCCAGAGCACCTCAGAGAGGACCGGGGTCTTTTCTCAGAATGAGAATAAGTACCTTTTATTGATTTTCTTATTTGGGTCAATTGGCAAGCTTGGCTGGCAGGAAGTGACTCAGAGCGGTCCTGGCACGCTGGGAGACTAAAAATTGGGGTTCTCGATTTTCAGGGCTGGCTCCATTTCTGCATGGCAAGTTTTGCTTGGACGTTCCCTCGTATTTCAAATGCTCCTGTTGCTCTTGTTCGCCTGGACGGAGCTCCCCTGGGCAACTCTGTGTTTCTACTTCTATTCGTAGAGAGCATCATGGTCTTTTGGGCCACTTGTTCCTGAGAGACCTTCATAGTCAAAGTTTGAAATTCTGCACGGCTAGGAAAACGTAACCTGTACGATATTTTTCATGGAACGACTTGGAGACATCACTTATTCCAGTTGGCTGGAAAATGCTTCTTGATATCAGAGTTGGAAAAAAAAAGTAGCAAATACCTGAAGAAGCTTGTAACCCTGCGGAAGATGTGATGGCATCAGACCCAGGGAATTCCTGCTGGCACTCACGTTCTGGAGAGAGGAGCAGAAAACCCTCCAGTGCAGGAGTGTGCAGGGATCCCGAAGCACACATCCTCGTCCTCGGGAAACTGCAACTGCAGGAGGTTAGAGTCACCCAAGCCATCCAAGGACAGAACGCAGACACCTCCTGCCCCTTGTGTCTTTGGAGGCACAGGTGCACACCTTTGACCTGCCAGGCTTCTGAGTCCACACAGCCAGACATTTCCATTTTAAAAGCATACTGACTTGGGGCCGTCCAGGTAAGCCAGCAAGCAGGTGAGCACAGCGAGTGGGTCCCGGTTCAGAAAACTGGCTTTTCTCATCCTGCTTTTCATCAGTAGGCTTTGGTATTATTAGCGGGAACATCACGAGGAGATTGCTTTTTTCTTCTTCTCTGTGATGCAATTTAGGACACTCAGATGTTTTTCCCCAACTATAAAGATCATTTCTCCACAACAGGCTCATACTCAAAATGCACACCTGTTATCTCGAGATTCCAAACTTCCATTTTAGTTCCATCTAATTAGTATACGGAGCTGAGCGGGCGATGCTTTGAGCTGGGGAAGAGGAAGACGCTCCCTGTGGCCTCCAAGCCTGTGTTATCAGAGAACTGAGACCAACACAGAAGCATCCTGAGGCAGAGAGAAGAAGCCCTGCCGTGGACAGCCACAGGGAGCGGGGCATGTGTCCAGAAGGCTCGGCCGAAGCAGGCCCTGGGGAAGGGGGTGGAAGGGCGAGGGCTTCTGTCCAGATTCATCCTGAGGGCTGGGTCCACACAGGCAGCTGCTATTCCCATCGACCATGAGTTTCTGCTTCCTTCTGGGAGGGGTTGGGTTTTATGCACTACAGTGAGTTCTGGGTGACTCCAGGGCCACATGGCAGGACATAGGGGGGCAGCCACTGGGATCACGTGGTGACTCAGTGACAAAGTTGGCCAGGAAAGTGCTGTTCTCCAAACTCTGAGTGTGGAGTTCCTGGGCCGAGCAGGCTCTTGCTGGGGGCTGATGACAACTTCCTGTCTGCAAAGCCTTGCTCTGCACCTCCGGGGGCCTGGCTTTGTGACCCCACCCATCAGGGATGGAGGAGGCAGGGACAGTGGGTGCTGTTCTGCTGGCAATCTGCTGAGATGGGGAAGTCGGGAGTGCCCTTTTTTCCTGCTCCAGGGACAGCACTGACTGAGCAGCTGGTCAATGTCAAGGTTGTCCACTTGGCCAGGTGCTGTGGTTGCCCTCTTGGTAGAGGGGAGGCAATGGGCATTGCCCTGGCCACCAGAGCCCTCCCGAATGCTACCTTTTCAGTATGGTCTCTCCAGACCCTGACCATGGGTGATAAAAGTAACAAGCCTTCCCTTACTTGGTCTGCAGAAAATTGGGTAGAGACAGTGGTGATGTCTCCCTAGACATGCCTAACAAGCTGCCAGAGTGTCATTGTCACAGACCTCAACTTTCACCGACATCCTCTCCTGGGGCCGCTGGTCCTGAAGGCCCCTATGCCATTTTCCTTTCTGCAGCCTGAACATCACTTGTAGAAAGCAAAGTGCAGACAACCTGAGCACAATGGAGGAGATGTGGAAATGCCTGCCCCGTGGGCCTTCCTCTCACACTCCTGCAGACGGCCGCCTGGGAGCAGCTCTCTGACCACGTAGGAGTGGCCCAAAGGCCAGGGTCATACTTACCACGTCCTGCGGGTGCACGGGGGTGAGCTGTGTGCCGGGTGTGCATGAGAGGGTAGGTGTACCAAAGCGTATGTTGCCGCTGTGTGCATAGGTTCTGTGGGTATCTTGTGAGTGTGTGCTTGTGTTCTAGCCATGAGCCTACGGGTGTGTGCACGTGTGTGGGAGTGTGGAGGTAGATGTGTTTGTGCACATTTGTGTGTGCACGTGTGTGCAGAAGCAGTGTGCAGGGGGTAGCTGGGAAGGAAGGGCTTGCAGCAGAGTGGACGGAGCAGGGAGTGGTGACCAGGAGCAGGAGGGCAAGGTGCCGACTCTTCTAGGAGATGCTCCTTCTCTGGAGCAGGTGATTCCCCGAGAGTGCCCCAAGTGCCCGGCCACTTGTTCCCTGTGGCTGCGAATCATGAGCACCTATGTCCCCACATTGCTAACTAAAGCAGGAAGTTGAGTGGCCCTGTGTCTATCTCCTGGGCACCCACATGTGAGCAACTTTGGGAACCAAATGTGACAAAGGGAGCAATTTATTTCCTGGTGCCTAGCTGAGGGTCCCTCGAGCACATCATGCTGATCTAGACAAGAGTTGTGCAATAGCAGGAGTGAGCACTTTGAAGGTGTCTGCTGGGCTGCCTTGTCCTGGTGCACTTCCTAGATTGTCTCCACTCTCCATTTAAGTGGGCTAACACCTGCTGCAGGGGCCCCAGGAAACCTGAGTGCGCGGAGCCTGCTTCTCGCCCAGGGCACCTCCTGCTTCCTTCCTGACTCCCTGACTCCTGCAGTGCAGAGCCACAGAGTGAAGGAAGGGCAGGGTGGCCACAGCAGCAGGAGGGCCACAGGCTCCTCCAGGTCTCTCCTACACTCTCACCCATCCTGTGCAGGGGCTTCTTTCTGCCTCTCCCCATGTGGCCAGGATGAAGCTCTGCAGAGCCAATGCTTTGATGAGGTGGCCCTGGGCTCTTTAGATGGGGTTACTAGGCCAGGGTTAAGAGTGGGGCCTCTGATCACACCCCACATCAGAAGAGAAGGTGCATGCTGGCAGGGAGAGGGAAGCCGGGATCCCAGGCCATGTCCACCCCTCCAGATCCTGGAGCCTGGCACTTGGTCGGGCTCAGGACTGAAGTAAGCACTGCATCTCAAAATATTGTCACATTTTGTGTTTTGCAACTGAAAAGAGAGTTAAGCATGAAGAGGAGTCAAAAAAGAATTTCACCACATTCTTCCAATTAAAGGAGAAGAGACCCCATGGCCTCGCAGAGAGCTTCCTCTGCGGTGACTCCCAGCACGCCCGCCCTAAGATCACGTGTGCCTTCTGTGTGGAGTCCTGGGCTCCAGGCAGGGCAGGGGATGTTGCCTGACCAGTTGTCACAGTCGTATAAATCACACTGACCATCAGTGTGATTGGCAGGGCACGTACCTCAACTCTAAGGGCTGCTATTCTGAATGCTACCATCCCCCAAAATTCATGGTAAAATCTGTCCCCAGTGTGGGGTATTAAGAGGTGGAGCCTTTGGGAGGTGAGAGGTCATGGGGGCCGAGTCTCACAATGGCACTGGTGCCCTGGAAGAGGGCACCCAGGACTCTTTTGCCCTTTTGTCATGTGGGGACACCAAGAAGGCACTATCTTTGAAAAAGAGGTACACCAGACACGGAGCCCGGCTCGCCCTGATTGTGGACTAGCAGAGCTGTGTGCAACGAGCACATGATGTCTACAGACCCCCCAGGCCAGGATGTTTTGCTGCAGCCAGCAACCGGGCCAAGATTCTAGGGAAGGTGCCAGTCAGGGTCCAGCTAGAAAGAGCTTGCACCAGAGGGTTCCTGAACAGGGGGCATTTACAGATGTGTTACTAGCAGGGGAAGGTGGGTAAACTGAGGTCAGCAGCTTGGGAATCGCCACAGGCCTTGTTAGCCCCAGGGAGGAGGAAGGGCCACCAGGGCTGAGGAGCCAAGGCTGTGGCCAACAGAGGGGCCACAGAAAAGACACCCCTTAAAGGGGAATCCCAAGCTGCAGGACCACGGAGCAGGTGGAGCCGCTACAGGACAGGCTACCTGATTGGGAACAAGGAGGTATCCTAGATTCCCCTTCCTTCTTCCTGTGTCTGCCATAAGCCAAACCTAACGGGAGGCCAGGGGCAGGTGGTCAGGAGTGCAGTCTGTAAGGTCTATGCCCACAGAGCAGAGGGAGGGGTTAGTGAGGTTTGGGGGGCAGTGGTCAGGCCTCTGCACCAGGGCTGGGCTCAGGACTGCATGTGGAGTTTACCTGGAGGCCTTGCAGGGGCTCTAGGGACGCCAGGCCAACCCTTGCCTTGGTATGGGCCGCGGCATCTCTGCCTCTCCCTTTGCCTTCTGAAGGAGACGGAATCCTTTACCCACACCTGCCAGAAGTCCTGGCATCCACAGGACAAATGGTGGAGCAGGGCGGGAACAGCCTTCACCAGCTGTCCAGAGACTTCCTGCCTGTAAACCTGTTCTGTTGGTGTCCACCTCCCCAGCCAGAGACCACACGGCGCAGGCAGCTGCTCACGATGGGCTTCCACCACAAGGCACGGTGCACTGTGTCCGTCAGTACTGGCCTGGACCATGGCTCAGCAGGCCACACCCGTGAGCTTCCCTGTGGCAATTCCAGATGATCTCCCTCAGGGCCTCGTCCCCCTTTCTTATACTGATTACGTTCCAATGACATGTCAGCCCCCATACATGACCCCGAATGGCACATCACTGGGTCTTTTGTAGCACTGGTAAAGTAAATTCACTGTTTTATTTACTTAAACACAAAAAGCTTCGTGGGAAGATTTTGCTCAGTTTCCTATGATTATTGCACATCGTGGAGAGACGTTCTGCCATTTGGAAACAGACAATTCTACTCAGCAAGACCTGAGCAGGAAAGAGTCCAACATAGAAAGGAAGAAGGGCAGCCCCAATGTCAAAGGCTCAGAACACTGGCCACAGGACCCCAGCAGTGACCAGATGCCAGATGGTCCAGCAAGTTGGCGGGGGGCACAGGGAAGAATCAGGCCTCTTGGTTGGGCTGGGTGGAGAAGCTCAGCTGAGCACTCTTCAGAACAAAAGAAAATTCTCACAAACTTGCATGAGCACCTTCTAGAGCTGAGCACTCTCCCCTTGTTGATCCCACATGAAAGCAGATTGGGAGAGTAATATTTAAAAACAGGGCCAGCTCTTTGACATGCAAAATAAGAGATTATTCAACCACCTCAAAGAAATCCGTGAGGAATTTTGGCAATATTTTAGGAAGAAGATGAGATCTGGACCATCTCCGAGTGTCATGTAAACAGGGAGACGCAGACAAAGAGCCCGGGGGGAGGGCCTCCGCACCTGAGGCCACTCCTGAAGCCCCCCGAGGGCTGCCAGGGGACCAGGACTGCGCTCTGCCCTCCCCCTTCTTCACTTGTCCCTTCCAGAGTCTAACACCTGACACACGGGTGTCCACCCAGTGCTTAGCACAGCTGCTGAGGGGCACTGAAGGGCAGGGACACCACCCAAGCACCTCAACACCAGATGCAGCCAGATGCACTGAGGGCAGCTACCCGCATCCTGGGGACAGAGGGGGAGAGTCGCAGCACAGAAGTCAGGTGGGCCTCAGGCTCCCAGGAGCCCACATGCCCTCCCCACAGAGAAGTGGGGGCTCCGGTCCAGCCTGGTGTAGGAGAAAGAGCATCTCAGCAAAGGCCTCAACAGGACGTCTGCTGGACGGACCAGGCTCCTGGATGTGGGCGGGGCTGTTCAGTCCACGGCACCTGAAGAGCCCCGGCCTTTGGGCTCCAGAAGAGCCAGCCCTCTCTGGTCCTGGTTTAGGATGGTGCAGGTCTTCTCTGCTTTGTCAGGCACACACACGGAGGTACACACACTCCCTTCAGGGTCAACACTGCCCATCTCTCTGCCCCCTGGGGATGCTGAGCCTGCCTGGAGAGGGATGGGATCCTCCAGGAGGAGGAGTGGGACCCTCCTACACCCACTGGCTTGAGCATGGACTAATTCCCAGGGTGCTGGGTCAATGGGGTGGGCTTTAAACTTCAGAAATGGAAATTTTGTCTACCACAGGAGCCCTGTCAGACTCTGGACCCCCCAAGGGACAGTGCTAACGTGCTGCCAAATGCGCGTGGGAAACTTGGGGAAGCAGTGGGCCAGGCCACGTGGAGAGGAAGCAAGCCTCTAGGACTGCGGGCAGAGGAGGCTTCCTGGACAGGAGGCCTGCCCCAGGAGGGAAGATCCCCAGCAATGACCAAGCCAGAGCTGTCCCAGAAGAGAAAGTACCCAGAAACCAGCTCGACTGCAGGTCGCTTTTAGAAGCTGCTGCTATCAGGGATCCCGATATCCATGGGGATGCACGGGCTGCAGAGCGCTGCTTCACGGGGGGCGGGGGGCTCTGAACGTGAAGCTGGGCAAGGCTGGAGGCCGGCCACAAGGGCCTGGACTCAAGAGGTACTGAGGTGGTCAAGGAACCCAGCAGCCAACACAGCATGGCTCTGCCTGCACGCTGCGAGGAAGCCAGGCAGAAGGGTCACACAGCCCTGGGCTGCGCCTCCCAAGGTGGAATCCCTTGTCAGACTCCTCTGGACCCACAGCTGTGTTTGCAGCTAGAGGGTGTCACCTGAGGAGGAGGCTGGCCCCATGGGAGCACCCTGCAGCACTACAGGGTGAGCGTACTCAGTGGGAGCCTTGGGGTCCTTCCCAAGAGGAGCCTTGGAGCCCTCTTGGGGAAAGGGCAGGATGCTGGCTCTGGAGGGCTGATGGACACAGGTCTGAGAGGACACAGGTACTGGGGCCCATACCGTACTGTGGCTGCCCTGTAAGATGGAGGTGTGTGGGCACCAGGTTATGGAATTAGAGGCCAGGCTCACAGTGGTTCTCTTGCATCCACAAATCCACCCTGACCCATGCACATGACTGCAGTGTTGGCCTTCTGCAGTGGCCAAGCTCCACACGGCTCTGCATGTGTGAGCTGTGTGTCGAGGGGAGCCCAGGAGGGGGTCCATGTCTATCCAGGATGGTAAATCCCAAACTATACTGCAAACTGGGGTTGGGGGACAGAAGATATCAGCGTCCCCTTATGACATAAAGGGGGTGGAGGGGTGGCCCAATTACCCCCAATGAGTTCACAGTCCAGCCTTCATAAAAACCAAGCCTAGCCCAGAGTTTAACAGCTGGCCATTGCAACCCAGCCATGCAGAAGTCCTCTCAGCACTGAACCCGGATGTGGAACCACAGCAAGACTGGGTTAGAGTGGCACGTGCCCACTGACCGGCAAATGCCTGCTCATTCTTATGTTTGCATTACTTTGAAGGGAAAAGAAGTACCTCAGCCTTGCTTCAGGGTTAGGATAACCCAGTCCCTGCATGACAGTGAGGGAGGTGGAGTCTACACCACTGGCCATTTTGAAGAGTAGACCCCTAGTGCACTGGGCAAAGACACCGTGTTAATAAAACAGGTTCATACAACAAGTGAGTATAGGAAGGGAAGACCCATGGCTTCAGAGGGTGGATGTAATCCCAGCCAGACCCAGGGTCTGCTCGGGAGGGAAGTGCTTCTGTGTGAAACTGTGCAGACACCACCCCCTCCACCCCAAGGGCATGCTTCATTCCAACCTCCCGTCACTCAGAGAGAAGCCCATGCCCAGGGGTGTCCCCCCCTCTGGAGGCAGCATGACCCACAGCATTTTCTGACCTGTCTTTCAAGAGTCACAGAAGCTGGGCGTGGTGACCCAGGCCTATAATCCCAGTGACTTCAGAGTCTGAAGTTGAACAGTAGCAAGTTCAAAGTCAGTCTCAACAGCTTGACAGGACTCTGTCTCGAGATAAAAATAAAGATAAAAGGGGCTGTGGATGTGCTGCTGTGGGAGAGAACCTCGTCTTCAAACCCTGGTACCAAAAACAGTCCCCAAGGCTCCGGGGCTGCGATTGGCAAGGACACGGGGAGCACTGCATGGAAGACCCTGGTGCCTTGGCCCTGGCTGAGGCAGAGCCCGTGGGGACCAGGGGTGCACCTGGGCTGCATTCCCTCAGACCCACCGACTCCCAGGTGTGAGGGCCTGTGGGACCCGGTGGAAGATGCAGGTGACAAGCATGAGTGGGGCCACGGGCCACCTGCAGGCTGTGAGCAGGGCCCTGATGTGCCTGCCCCTCTCTCGGCTCAAAACAGGGCCACCCACTGGGAGAGGCTGATGGAGAGAGAGGACTGGCTCAGGCTGGATCCTCCTGGTGTATGACCCTGAGGAAGCCCTTCAGTGGCTCTGCTACCCACCTCAGGTGGCCCTGGGGACAATGGTGAGGGCACGTGCCCTGTGGGCAGATCCGGGCAATGCACTGGCCGAGTGACTGGTGTGGGAAGTGAGGACCCAGGCAGAGGCAGGGGCAGCTCACGCAGGGGACTGGCAGGGAGTGGGGGTGGGTTTAGAAGCAGAGCCTGGGGCGGAGGTGTCAGTTGACTTTGCAGAGTGGGGAGCGAGGGGGGAGGCCATGGTGCTGCTTGGCAACCCACCCCAGGGCACCCGCCACGGGAGAGGCGCTCTCATGTTAGGCCTGGAAGTCCGCCGGAGGCCTCACCCTGCACAGCCGTGTGCAGGGGGGCTCTCGGGAGCTGATCCAGTCATAAGGGCTCTAACCCCATCGATGGATTAGTAATTTGAAGGTGTAATTGGTGGTGGGGGGTGTAGGATGTAGGACCTAGTTGAAGGAATGAGTCCTTGGGGGCGTGCCCTGGGGACCGTACTTCATCCCTGACTCCCTCCCTCCTGACTCCCTCTGCGCCTCCTGGCCACCAGGAGCCGAGGAGTCCTCCGCTGCCCATCCTCCATCATGATGCTCTGCCTCGCCTCAGGCCCCAAGCAATGAGCAGCCCACCACGGGCTCAAACCTCCAAAACTGGGATCCAAGACGAATCTTTCCTCCTCCGAGTCGCTTCTCCTTGGGTCTGTGTCACAGCAATGAAAAGTGGAGCAACACAGTCACTAGCCACCCAGGTGAGCAGGATAACCTCTCCAGCAGACATTAACTGTGGTCAGTGGACCCATGAAGGGCTGGCCATGGTGGAAGGGTTGGAGCCGTGGCCTGAGCTTCCACTTACCTACACTGGCTGGGTTCCTCTGCCTAAGAGCAACCATCTACCTGTGTCCCATCTACCAGCAACAGAGACCTGTACTGAGCCACTGACGTGGCAGCATGGCTGGAGGCCACAGCTGTGGCTTTGGTGTCAGGCTGATCACCTAAGGAGTGAGACTCCTCTGCCTAGGATGAACGCATGGTCTCTAGAAGACCGCCCCCCACCTTCTTGCTACAGATCCTCAGCCAGCACAGCTGCCCAAGGCCCACTCAGGGTCTGAGGCACTGGCATCCATTATCTGTCAGACCAAGAAACACAGCAGCCCTCAGTGTATGGAGGGCAGTAGGCCATGGGACCCCAGGTCTCCCCGCAGCCTAGGATCTGGCCCTGCTCCAGTGGGAACAACCTTTTACCGTGTAGCTGAGACCCCAGCTGTGAGATGCCCAAGGGATTGGCCAGCACTCTTCAGGACTGTCAGCAGGACTTGGTGACTAGCAGGTCGTGCCTTATCCTCAGTGGTGAGAACACATGGGCCCAGCATGCTAGGGGTGGCGGTGAGTGGCCCTGCTTGCCCTCATACCTGTTCACCAACTTGGGGTTCATACTTGCTGTGGGTTCTATGGGTCTAGAGCCCATGGCTCACAGCAGGGACCACTTCCCCAGGGACCTCAGCAAGAGAGCCTTTAACCTCCCCAGGAACTGAGAATTCGGCCTGTCTGCTGCACACTTGGGGGTCCCTGTGACCAGATGCCAGAAAGCAGGGAGAGGAGTGCCCCCACCAAGGCAGGGACCGTGTGGAGGTGAGCAGGAAGAGTGGGGGGCTGCCACATGACAGGGCAGGAGAAGTCCAGTGACCCCCAGCGAGTCCTCTAGGCCCCATGTCAAACTCACTGGACTGAATTTGGCAGTGAGGGTCCCACCAGTTGAAGACCACAGAAGGCAGCGCCTCTGGGATGAGGCCATGCGTCACCCACCAGGTGAGGCAGGCTTGCAGCAGGACTGTGGAGGAGGCACCCGTTCGGGTGGTGGAAGAAAGGGAAGAGGACCCTGAAGCCGGGAGGGCAGCCACCGTGGCCAGCTTAGCCAAGGGAGAAGTTCTCCTTTCTCTTGAAGGCTTTTCAGGCAAAGAGACTCTTTAGGGGCTGCAGGGCGAGGTGAAGCCGCTCTGAGGAGGGCGAGGCCAGGGTGCTTGTGGTTCCAGTCGCTGCTCCCTTTCAGGGCCCACGTAGTCTGTCCTCCTTTGCAGGAGCCTTGCCTGCTGGTGGCTTCTTCCCAAGTGTCTCTCTAGAGACGTCCTTCACCAGGGCGTGTGCTCTAAGCCTACGGCCCTCCTCAGGCAGCTCACACCTGTGGCTGCCAGGACAGACGCTGCTGAAGACGCATCCCTGTCCCGACCCCCACAGGGCTGTTCTGGTCCTTGGCTGTGACTGCACCACAGTGTGAGGACTCCGTCTCCACTCTCATGTGCTCCTGAGAGCACCCTCCAGCAAGCCTCCGGCATGCCAGTCTGGGAATCAAGTCTGCCTCACAGGGACAAAGCAGGACAGAAAATCAGGGTCAAGAAAAAAGGGGCAGCGTCCTCCCTGCCAACTGTCCTGGGTCAGAGGGAGAGGAAAGACGCACTGAGCCTGGGGCTCCTCATCTCTTCTCTGGGCCACTGCTGTTGACCTCGAGATCATGTGCACAGAGCTTTTTATGTGGCTAGATACCATGCAAAGCACGCTCGCAACCATGACCTGTTTCACGCTTTATCACCTCCTCAGAGGAAGAACACACCAAGATGAGTCGAGACCCCGGGGCTGGTGGGAGGGGAGCCCCTCCACCCAGCAGCTGACTGTGACCATCCTGAGCCCTGCCCCACCTCCCTCCTCCATTCCCACCCACCATCCCCAGATCCTTGTCTCCAGAGACCCACTTTGATGGAAACCTGACTTTAGAAGACCACTTGAATGCCCATCAGGAGCCCTGGATATGCTCCCAAGCCCCTCCACCCCACACGCCCTCTGCTAATTGCTGCAGTCATGGACTCCTCAGCACCCCGGCTAGAGTTTCCTCATGCTGCTTGGTCTTCCTGAAAAGCCTCACCCCATCATGCACTAGGTGACCTGCCTCATGACTTCTCCTTAGAGTTTCAGGGTGTCTCACTGAAGCCCCATTAAGAGAAAACTCCTCACAGGGTTCCCGCAGAGGACAGTCCTCTTCATGCCAGAATCAGCCGTCTCTGAGCCCACCTCCCTGCGGACGGCCCTCCTCCACAGTGGGTCCTGGTGTCGTCCAAATCATTGCCCAGGACCATTTCAATATCATACCCAAACCGAATGGCCAGTAAGTGCAACGTGTATAGTGTGGCTCAAGTGCTCTGGACGAATGGGGAGTTGGAAGGTCATGTCTGGCTTCGTGGGAGGGCTTATCTGATGGGGTCCTGTGGGCTGGAAAGGTTTTACAGGAGGCGCTGGGGCGGGAGAGTTTCTCATGGAGATATGCCGCAAGCAGAGCTCAGGAGAGCACAAGGGCTGGGCCTGGCTTCGTCCAGGCTGGGCATCTCGGGAGGTGCTCCTCCCGACACACATGTCTTCCTTCGTCCTGGGGGAGCCTGGTGCTCCGCGGCTGCCCCACACTCTTGTGTCAGAACTGCTGCAAGGGGAAGTGCTGCATCATCCATAAGGCAGAGGTGGCCTGCAGCGCTGCCCCAGCCCCCAGCTGCTTCCAGATGTCACTTCCAGTGCCAGCTCTTCCACGCTGTGGCTCTGTCACCAGGATCACCGAGGCCCTCAATCCTGGCTGTAAAAGGCAGTCAGCCCCGCCTCCTCCTCCAGCCGCGTCAATAGGCATAGGATGCTCAGGGGACTCGCTTGGAACGGAGGTGGCACTAATAAATGGGGAGCTACTTTTTATCATCATTAGAAACGTTAACCACAAGGGCAACTTATGACAAACTGCGACTCAGGACCATCTAATTTGGAAGATAAATTTGCTGCCAGGTCCCCCAACATTTCAGTTCTTCACAACAACAGCAGGAGTCAGAAAAATATGTCCCCAGAAATAACATGTCCTGAAGAAAGGAAGCAGCGGAGCACCAGGCGCTGCACCTAGAATGGTTGCCTCTGAGTGGGACGACATGGCACGGGGTTCATCCTGTGGGTCTTGCTGGGTCTCCAGAGAGCAGGCTACCTGGGAGCCTCGCAGGGGTCCCCCTGGCCCGCGAATTCCCATCCTGCAGAAAGTCCCCGATGCTGCACCCTTTACCAGCTTGCATGGGGCAGGATCCCGGGAGGAGCAGAGTGGCATGTGGGCAAGGTCGGGTGCACAGGGCCCAGTGCCCAGAAGTGCTGCCTGAGCCTGGCATCGGGGTATGCTCAGTTAGTAGAGCTCCAACCCTATTAAGCCCTATTGGAAGGTAGTTAGTGAAATGAAGTGTTGCGAATTATCTAGCTAACTTGGGACATGTTGATGGCCAATTGAGATAATTTAAATCTTTAAGGGAAATTTTGGTCCTTAATTACGTTGAATCGCTTTATGCTCAAGTCCAGAAAATAATTTTCAGGGTTTTTTCCCTCATTAAACACATGGAAATGTGATCCCAACAAGTATAAACTGGGCAAGATTTACCTTGAAGTGTAAATTCAGAGTGCCCCCCACCCCTCTGTACATTTTCAGAAAAGTGAGTAGGAAAGATTAGGCTTAGGAAATGGCGAATGGCCCCAGGGCTTTCCTTTGAATGGGTCTTCCAGCCCCTAGGGTGGTGAACGTTGGGGGCTGCTGAGAAAGGCAAGGCCCCACAGAGGACAGGTGCAGGCAGGCCTGCAGCACAGCGACACCACAGAGACCTGCTGGGCTCTTGGTGGACGAGGACCTGGGGCCACCGTGCACCTCTGGTGACAGCAGGAAGGGATTCTGTTTTCTTCCCCACTTGCAGGGAAAGGGTCCTGTGGTCGCGGTCTTGTTTTCTGGATTCTAATGAAAAAGGAACAGGGAGTGTTCAATGTGCCAAAGCCCGCAGCCTGCGTGAGATGTCCCAAACTTCTGAGAAGTCCAAGAAGGAACAGCAGAGCGCCTCTGCTGACCACCAGCCTGCCCAGCTCTCTTGTGTCAGCTGAGTCTCTGCTGCAGGGTGTTCCATGTCGGACAACATGTGAGTAGGCAGGTCTTCTTAGATGCCCACGAGGGTGTATGTGGCTAAATTCTGCTTGAAAGCACCACCTGTGTGTTGTGTCTGCATTGGACCCAAAGTGTTGACCTGGGCTGGCCGGAGGACACCTGTGAGAACAGCCTTCAGCAGGCTGGAGAAGGGGTGACCTACCTCTTCTGTGCCTGCAGGCATAAACTCCAGGAACACCTGCAAAGTGGGGCATGGTCACATTCAGCTGGAGGAGACCGTGGGCCAGGGGCTGTTAGACCAGGTGGTTGGTCCTCTGTGGAAGGCAGCCACTGGTACCTTGATGGGCACACTGTTCCTCTACTCCTGGATTCATTGCATTTGGTGCCAGGGGTAAAACAGCCAGAGACTCTGCCTCGCCCTCCTCCATCTCAGAGCAGTGGGGGTTGGGGAAACAAAAATGTGCTGAGCCAAAGAGAGACACTGTCTTCCCTGCTTTTGGAGCTTTTTGTGTGCACTGGGCCAGGAGCAACTCCGTGTGCAATGTCTGCCCTTCTCCAGAGGCATTTCTGCAGGCTCCTGTTTCTCTTCTGGTTTCCTCTCACCCCCTCATTTCTGTCCTCTCTCCTTGTACAAAACAGACTTACCTTGATATGCCCAGAATAGAGCAGGCCGCCATGCCACGCGGCTGGATGTGCCCCCACCGGTGCTTCTGAATGGCTCTAAAACACGAGACAGTTGTCCTTCCTTCATCACCTCCATGATGAAGCACAAGGGGAATCTCTCAACCAGCAAACCACAAACCTGCCAAAGCACCGGTGAGTGTGCCAAGGTGGACTTCCTTCAGCATGTCACGGGAGTGTGTTTGAGGCAAACGCCTCATAATTCTCTCATATGTATGTGCCTGTGTGCATTTAGCGATACATTATTGCTACACATGGTCTATGCATATATATTATTGTTAAATATATGTGTACTCCTGTGTGTGTGTGTGTGTGTTTGCCAGCCAGGGAACCAATGATAAAAAATTGCGTTATTTTTCCAACATAATATGTGAAAATTATAGACCAGTTGGTGGTCATGTAGTCAAGGTCATGAGACATAGGTATATATTTTTTATACCTTCCTTTGGGTAGAAAATTTAGGGTACAGTTAACCACTGTGGCTCATAATGGAAACATTTTCCTAATTAGCAAGACATTTATTATTTCCTTTACTTCCTGACCCTTCTTGCTCTTCACACTAGGTACCACATCAAGGAAGACTGTCCACCTGAGGAAAGAGCGGGATTTTCAGGGTCAGAAAGGCTTCAAGAGCCCTGGAGGAAGGCTGCATCCTGACGCCAGAGTTAGAATGGGAGTTAATGCAGGGAAACATGGAAGGCGCTTTGTGTGGTGCCCAGCCCACAGCACACGCTCAATTCATGGCTGAGACCACAGCTCCTTTGAGTTGTTGATGAAGCATGGTCCGGATGCTGTGTGCTGGTCAGCTACCCACCTTCTGCTCTCACCAGGTCCTGGTGGAGCAGGTGCTGGTAGCATGGCCCCTATTTGTTGCCACAAATGCAAAGATGAACAGATGCATCCCGACAAGACTGGCCTCCTGGTGAGGTGCCATCAGGAGAAGTTAGAAGGCGAACACAGTGTGCCTGGCCGAGACACAAACAGGACCCCCCCCTCCAACACATCACTTCCTTCTGTGCACAAGAAGGAGGTGTGGTTCGGAGAGTGCAAGGAAGGTGTGCCTCAAACTCACACCTCCAGGATGCCAGGGGCACGGGCCAATCCGGGGGAAGGACTGAGCCTGTGCACGGGAAGTCACATTGGCACCGCTGTGGACAGCAGTCCATGAGTGCGGGGAAGAGGTACAGATGATGTGCTGAGGCCCAGGTGGAACCTGCAGCACCCTGGGGACTGCCACTTGGAGTCTGTATTTGAAGCTCTAAGAGTTTTTGTTATTGTTTTGTTTCTTCCTGAAGCTTCAGTCCGCAGGACAGAGGAGAAGGTGAAAACCCTAACCCTCCCCCAAGGCTCTCCTGGTCTCCCAGCTGCCCCCATGTTCAAAGCTGCAAGGGCTGGGCTGGCAGCAGAGCCTGCAGAGGATCACAGAGGAGGTCAGTGGACAGCGCAGATCCACGAGCTGTCCTGAATGGAGCATGCTGGGTGGGTGGCAGCCTGTTCTTGCTTCAGGAGCTGGGACGTGGTGCACGTGAAGGGTGGGGCCTTGGCGGGGCAGAAGGTCAAGCTGGTGCACGTGTGTCAAAGTGCCCGTAAGCCGCACAGAGAGGGAGTGCCTCCCTGCTGCGTCCCATAGCCACCCGGGGTGCAGCTTCACCCTGGCACCACGTCACTGGTAGCATCCTGATTTGATCACATTGATTCTGGCCCTGGGCAGACAGCAACGGGGCTGCGCTCATGAATCCTGAAACTCTCACCATCAGCTTTCAGGGAAGGGACGTGTCCAACCTCCTGAGAGGCTGTCTGTGGACAGCTCATGGGCAGGAGAGAGGCAAGCTGCTGACCTGTGTGGCTGCCGGCTGCATACGCTGCTCCTTCCTGTCCCAGAGTGTGAAGACGCACCAGGAGGCGCAGGTGAAAACCGGGACCCAGTGTGAGGGAGACGAAAGCGATTCGGTGTGTGAGAAGGAATTCAAAGTGGCCTTCCTTAGTCTTTGCTTTTCTTCTTAGAAATCCATCCACAGCCATGACAGCCTGCGTGGAACAGAGGGCAACACAAACAACATTTTGCAGAGTACGAGACCTTTTATTTTTAAATAGAGCCCGGTGGATTACGGCCCACTTAGAATGCAGTGCCATAATACTTTATTTCAACATTATATGAGATCGTTGGGGACACTTTATGTTGCTTTTGTCTGTGGTTCGGAATTACGTCTGCTCCATCAATTCCATTATGCATTCAACTTCCACGACACATCAAAGGCTGATAAGGTTTTTTTTTTTTTTTTTTTTTAACTTTGCTTGCTTAAAATGATTTCCCTCCAGATCAAGATGCAGAGCACAAAATATTAATCAGTTTAAATAAATATCAAGACTACCCAAATAATATGAATAATTGGCACGGAGTAGTGCCTACCGCCCAGTGCCCAGCAGCTGGTCACGCTGGCACGTGGCACCTCTCAACAGTCTTTGAGATAATGACTTTGGCATCTGCTGACTAGCGCTTGCTACTGCCCACAGAATTTACAACTCGCAAGTGGGAGACAGAGGCTCGACAGAACTTTTTTATGCAAGGTCTTTGAAATTTATTAATGTAATGCAAACACAAGCCTTCCAACCCATTAAATTGTTGATGTTATGCGAATCCACTCTGGAATTGCAGATCCTCATTAACATTATTTGCATGTTAATCTGCATCTTTTTAATTAGTGATATTATTTATGCACATAATTTTCGCCTACTGGTGCCAAGGCTGAAGCGCATTAATTAATCTACTGAGATGCCAAACTGTTTATTTTCCCCCGTACTTTTATTTGTTTACATGGTGTTTTGGATTCAGGGAAAATAAAAAAGAGCCTGAAGAATAAAAGCAGAAAGACAAGATTAACTAAAAGCTCTTTTTGTTTTCATAATTTAAATTGTAATATTAGCCAAATGTTGTGTTTCTTCCCTTGGAGATCGGTTATTCAGTTACATTACCTTGATGTATTATTAAAATTTATAATGGACTCTGGGGGCTTCTGTTAGTTCTCGCCTTCATTTACAGAATATACTCAATGTTATTTTAATCTTCCTACAACGCTTCCATGCATAGGCAATGATGAGCCATCCCTTGCGGATCGCCTGCACGGCTCTACTTTGCACAACTGATAAACATTTAAATAAGCCTTTTCAAAAAGAATAGCACGTAAAATTATTAACCCATTGATGGAGTTAGCTGCCACTCAGTAATTCATCTTTCCTCAAACTAGGTCATTGGCAAGATGCATTGGATCCGCGATGCTGAGGCGTTATCTGCTTCCCAAAGCCGTAGTTACTGGTGTGCTTCAGATGGTGCATACACTGTGTGCTTGTGTGCACGTGGCATCAAATCATAAGGTACATGATGGACACATCCTGTGCTGTGTGTGCCGAGTGCAGACTCTTTCAGAGCCAAGGAAAGACAGAGATGGCATGTCATGGGCCTTGCACTACCCAATAGTAATTCAAACCCCAGTATGTATTCCGGAGAAGGAGAGCAAGAGTGGCATTCCGCTAATCACGTCACAGGGTGTCTCTTACTTACACTGCATCAGAAAGAGCACTGCAGAGCAGTCTGTAGAGATCACCAGCCAGTGTCCATGATCAGGAGAGAGGATAAGGATTCGTCTTCAGCACCAGCTTCAGGGAAAGTGCAGCATTTCTGCCTCTCCCTGCCATTGCTGCTGCTTGAACGCACACCTGAATTTTTAACCAGCTTAATGTGGCCTCAGGTCCTCCAAATGACTCACCAATCAGGCCTGCCTGCAGTAAATCACAGCCACGTGTGTTTAATCAGGAGCCGAGATCTACAGAGCGAGTCAGCATGGGGACCGTGGACCAGCTCCCCTCTGCTCCACGCTGTTTGAACAGCGAGTAACAGTAGCTCCTAGTTGGTTTGTCTAATGGCTTGTACTCATGTGTCACCTCCTGGTTCACCACGGGGTCAAGAAGAGGGATTTGGATAAAAATCCAGACACAGGCAGGGCGTCCGAGGGTCTTGGGTACCACCTAGCAGGAGGAGCATCCACATCACTGTTCCCCAAGGGGACTGGGTAAAGAGATCCCAGCAGGCTCTCATCTGTTACATGGTAGCAAATCTGGAATGCTTTTTTAAATTAATAAGTTTTTATTTGGGGGAGTGCTGTTGGTTAAAGTTTAAATATGAAGACTGTACAGTGAGAGTGAAAAGCTCATCTCTGAACCCACCTTTGTACCTCCAGGAAACAACATGAGAAATTCATCAGAAAAGACACCATAGATCAACCAGTGGAAGGTGCATTTTCTGGTAATTCTACAGATTGTTTCTGAAGTTATCACTGATACTGTAACAATTTCGGTGTAGATAAGAAAATGAGAAGAACTGAGCAAGTACCACAAGAAGCTGCCTGTGGCACAGGGAACCTGGCTGATTGCACAGCGAGGCCACCTTGGGCCCTGCCATCTGGGTGTGGTTGACATGAAGGGCTGGGGCGGAGTGGGCAGTGGCACCAGGTCCCACTGTAATGCATTGAGTCTGGAGTTGAGTGCATAGGAGAAGCTGCTCCTATGCTGTCCTGAAGGTCAGGTCTACCTCCTCCTGGAGCAGCAAGGTGCTGGGGTGTCTTTCAGGGAAGGAACTTGCTTTATTTGGAACAGGGGGCTGCAGTCAGTCTTGGTCAGGCTGCACTGTGGCTTGCTGACGCTCTGCCCTTGCTATCATTAGGCCCGTGGACATTTCATATTCAACTGCTGGTTAAACATGTTGTTTTTTCTGCCCAATGTTTGGCCTTGTTTGTTACTAACGTGGCTAGATTGGTGCACATTGGAGCAGTGACATGTCCAGAACACCAGAGTGTCCATGGGTTGTCCAGCATCTTGCAGGAGAAACTTATTTGTACAATTTTTGATCAGTTGTAAGAGGGAGGCATGTGATTGGGATCTTATTCTGGACATTCTTCTTGCCCTAACAATTTTGGTGACCTGCAGCAAGTCCTGTAGCCTGTTTTTCCCTTGGTTTCCTCGTCTTAATTACTAAGGGTCTGAACCTGTGAGGTTGTTCACCACACCCTGACCAGTAGCCATACCAATGGGCCTGGGGCTTCCTTGTCATCCTGCATAGGGTGGCCCATGTTGAGTCTGGGACACTGGTTGAAAATCAATCAAGTGCACTTCAGGTATAAAGAAAAGTCTTCATAAAGCATTCTACATCAGTGTTTAAAAATACATACACGTAAAGCGCATACATAGTCTATGACACAGATCTTACAAACATTTTATTATAAATAATAATAAGGGAACAATATAATATAAATAATATAATAATATAATATAAATATATAATAATAAAAATAAGGGAATTCTGATTTCACATGGAAAAGACACCCTCCCTCATGTACAACTTCCAAGGAGACTCGGTCTCTCTGTGCTTCTCCACTCAAGGGCTGGCCTCTTTCCGTGTCCACAGCCAGACTTCCCTGTCCTTGACTGTCCTCCTCAGCGTCCTCAGAACTCGCCCTGTTGCTGGCAGGGGTGCTCTTTGCTCACATTGTCCGTGGAGCCTGAGATAGAGGGACAGTGGCTCCTGGCTGAAGGTGACCTCCTTGCCCATGGCCCAGTGGTCCCAGCATCTCATGAGGAGATTCATGCCACGCTCCTGTGGCCTGTGGCTGACCAGTGAAGACGCACATTGGAGCAGTGAGGTGTCCAGACTCACTGTGGTCAGTGCCTCGTGGTTGTCTGCCAGGTGCAGGCCCATCAACTGTCTGCCTGAGCAGTGTCCCCAGGCTGACTACGAGGAGTCTGCAAAAGACCCTCCAGCAGGTGCACCTGCTCTCAAGAGCAACAGCAGTCATGGGGGACAAAGCAGGCACAGTGCTTTAATTCCAGGGATGTTTCCATTTTGTCCTGTGTCTGCTCACATAGCTGGTTGGCTGCTTATTTGGTCAGCCAGCCACTCACTGAATTTTACCATTCTTACATTCCACACATTTTTGGGCTGGACCAGGGTGAGCAATGCACACTTCTGTTCAAGGCATTTTGAAACATGGGGTATCTTAAGAGTTTGTATTCTTTTGGCAACTGGTGTCATACATACAAGGCACCCCTGGGTGAAGGCGTTGGGCAACATGTCCACAGACGGCCTCAGTCCAAAGGGCTCTCGAATTCATCTGGGACCTTTACTTTGGTGTGGAAAGTGGTGGCCCTGCTGCAGACCTTAGGGCACACTTGACACCCTCCAAGTGTGTGGAATCCCAGCAGGAAGCCAGCCTTTCGTGGCCAGCTCCTGACCCGCTGCAGAAGGCCCGCTCCGGGCTGATCTGCTCCACGGCCTGCTCGGTGAAGAGTGAGTGCCGTCTGGGGTTGAGTTCCCAGCCTCTTTAGTTACACCCGTCTCTTGGGCACTTACGTGATGCTCCTAAGCAGGGCTGACCCTTTCTATTTAATTTCATCTGCCTGGTAGTGTTTGGAGGCTCTCCAGCAAAGCACTTCAGTCAATTCAATAGAGTTCACGCCGCAATTAATACAGGAGCAGGGGCCGCGGGAGACCCCGCTCCTCACACACCTTCCACGGGGCTCGAGAGCTCAGTGAATCATGCAGGAGACATTGCAGCAAGTGGAAGAAATAAAGCAGGATATCTTGAATATTTGGAGGGATTTTGTATAATAATGTGGAATCGTTTACCCCGAACGCTGGTGAAGGGTTTTCTGGAGTGTGGTACGGCTGGTGGTCTAGAGGGTTGTGTGGCTGGGCTAGCCGGCTGGCTCACCTCTGCTCTCATCACACAGATTGGAATAAGGTTGAGTTTCACTTGAGGTTTTGTTTTATTCTTCCATTTTGGGGCTGGCTGTCACCTGGAGCAAGCTCTGAAAGATAACAGTGCACTATGTATCCCACGACGCCTATGACTACATCTCATGATTCTAAAAATCCCACTTCTTTTTAACAATTATCTTCTGAAAGTATAAACTGTGCAGTCTGAGAAACCGCTGACAGGATAATCAAGGTTGACTAAGTAAAAATGAAAAATAGTGTTTATAAAATACAGTGTTAGGCAGTTTTAAGAACAGGTAGGATCTCTGTATGCCACAACACCAGAAGCATCCAGGTAGCAAGGAAGTGCCTCTGTGTTCCTCCCTGCAGTGGCCACGCGACCACAGAGGCTCTGGACGGAAAAGCAGACTCTCTGAACAGTCAGCCAGCATCCAAGATGCTGCCGATGTTATTATTTCATTAATAATGCATTTTTGGTTGTCAAAAACAATCAGCATTGTAGTTCTTTCCCAATAGTATTTATTATAAATCACTTTGCAACACCACATTATTTTGCAAGGAATGAAAAAGCAAAGCCATTCCCTGTCAGCTGGAATTAACAGCCAGGAAAAGAGCATCTTTCGGAAAGGAAAATAAGTAAATTAGCATATGGAAATCCACTCTCGGATATCAGCCGTACTTGTTGACATAGGAAAATGAACAACGTGTATCCAGGCCCAGAGATTAAAGTCACTTGAAACATTTCCTAATTGTAGTTGTTGGTTAATAAGGAAGTGCTGCTTGAGTAACGTCGGGCCGTCACTGTTTTCCCCAGCACAGGGGTTTGTGCCACATGCTTAGTAGAGATTTCAGGAGCACAAAGTCTCAGTTGTTTCAATCACGTCGTGATATTATAACGATCTGTTAATCCCATCGTCTGCCGGTTGCAAGAAGCTTCCAGGTTGTGCATGGTGCTCCTTCTTGTCAGATGGGAACGCCCTTCATGGTGGGGCCTCCCAGTGTGTCTAGTTGGGCTGGGCCTGGGTGGCGGCCGAGCTCTTGCTGCCTGCCTAGAGTGAGGTGAGTCCTGGCCAGACTGCCCCTCACCGCCAGAGGACGAGAAGACCCCTCTCCTTGTGGGCAAGTGGCCAAATTCCAAAGTGAGTTTCGGTTTCCAGGTGACATGAGGGTCTCCCTGTGGACACACCTCTGCACTGGCTGCCCACACAGGGAGTGAGGCCCCGTCCACTCACTAAGTCTCAGCTGGGTGAAGGAATGCTGGGCAGCATGTCGAAACGTGTCTGCAGGAGCAGTGCTGTCAGAGCCCTGCGAGGCACTGGGACACCCAGCGGGGAGCAGCAGCGGAGGGCGACGCACGGGGGGCCTTCTCCCTGAGGCATGGCGTGGCCCTCTGATTCTGATTCTTGTAGGAGTTTCAAAGCCACTTTCTACTGTTTGGGGCAGAAATGCATCCAGCCTTCCTATGAAGAAGTGCGGGTTGTGATTTTGAGAGAAGTTGTTTTCCAGATGGTTACCAGGGTCAAGGTGGCAGGGCATGGGAGCAGAACTCGGCAGCTGCCTTCACGGGCATGCACTGGTGCACCATTAAGGGTTCTCTTTGCCATTATTAGCTCAGACCAACATCCTTTCTCGGGGCACAGGGAGGATAATGCCTGCTCATCTGGGGAGGTGTGCATGGCACAGGGCAGGAGAGAACGAGATGTGCCCTGCTCCCTCGCTGACTGCTGGGGAGACCGGGAGAAGGGCAGGAATCCCCAACAGGAGCCAGCCTCCAGTGTCATGCCCCTCTGACCTCAGGGGAGCTCTGCCACAAGAAGGGCTCAGTTCAGCACTGGGGCTTCTGTGTATTCGTGGTGGTGATCAGTTCAAGAGCCAAGACAGGAGCATTTGGCCCAGTGCCTGCATACATTAGGTGCTCAATAATTCTGAGTTGTGACAACGGTGGGTACAGCTTGATGGCAGGCACCAAGAATCAAGTGCATCCACCTACCCTGTCTCTGCGGTCTCCTGGGCATGGATCTCAGAATTCACTTCCCTATGGCCTCGTCTCGTCTCCCTGCAGAACATACCTTCCCCATTCCCAGCACGCATCAGCTTCTGCTTGAACTGTGCTGTTCAGAAGTCTAGCCAGGTAACTGGCACACAGTGGCCTTGGGACACCTCAGAGCCTGGCAGAGCCCCTGCTCCCTGGGCTCTCGAGCTTTCCTGGGGTGGAGGGACTAGAGTCTGCACAGAGCTGATGTTTCATGACCCCGCAGGAGCCCACAGGTCGGGAGGGTGTGGAAGAAGAATCTGATGCTTGGTTTGCCACAGTTAGATTTCACGGCCACCTGACGGGAACAAGGACTAGGGCTTGGGGCTGGCCCTGGGGGTTCATCCCTCTCTCCTCTGCTGTCTTCAGATCTGCTACACCAGATACCACATCCATGGTTTGAAGCTTCTGAGCAGCTTCAAAATCCATCCATTTTCTTCCCATATTGGTGGGACTGCATGGTCCCCCAGCTGCAAGACCACAGAAGGACACCTAGCGAGTGGGGCTAATTCCACATCTGGAGCCCTGGAGCCCCCTGAGCTCTCCCCCTCTCTCCTTCCCTTCACCTCCTGTCCCATATTCTCATTCTGGGAGCCTCACCTCCTTTGGCAGGAGCTGCAGGCAGCTATCTGGTGGCAAGGTGGCAGGTTGTATACAGAAACCCCAGTGAATGACAGCTCTGACCCAAAAGGTTCTAGCAGAATGTCTGTCAGCCGACTCAGAGACGCTCCCTCAGACTGCCTCGCAGATCCCATGGACAGCCACAGCCTCACATGCTGTAGGAGACTTGGAGGGACCGTGGGGGTGACATTGCTGCCGTCTGACCTGGCACTGTCCCACATGGAGTTAAGGGTGTGTTTAGAATACTCCATGGAAACTCTGTAGCTCCTTGTGAAGAGAAAAAACCACACAGGCCCACCTGGGCATGCTCAAATCAAAGACGAGGCTGATGTTGCCTTGGAGAGCGAACAAGCAAGGCAGGGTCTTACTCCAAAGCACACCAAAACCACACAGAATTCACCTGAAGACAGACAGTTCACTAACCTTGAGCGCTTCACAGGTGAGTAAAAACAAATCCTAGCAGGATATTCAAAGGTGGAGTTCCAGGCCTCAGGAAGTTTCTGAGAGTGCTAGGGAAATTCAACTCTTCACAATGCACTGAGGATTAAATTTAACAACCTCTTACACTTGACATTTTTTTTTGTTTGATTTAAAAGCAATTATAAAATGGCAAATAATTTGCATTATATAACTCAAGGTAAAAGTCCAGACATTTTGATTTTCTCTCAAATGTAAACATATAATATGCAAAAACATCATGGAATTATTAGATAGTATAAAGAAACAAGCACATAATGTGATCATTTAAATGCAGCCACTGGTCAAATTTTACTGTGTATCATTCCTTTTTTTTAATGTTTTAAACAAAGTAATTATCTAGAATATACATGTTTTATATTTTGCTTTCTTATTAAAGTATGTGCAATTATACACATAGACTAAAGGTTTTATTGAATAGTGGAAACATTTAAATTCTGCTTTTTCCTCTAAGCCAGGCTCTGTCCACAGTCTATAGGTTTTCAAAAACACTTTTTCTGAGTTTTTATTCATTTCTAAGTAATTTAGATCCTCAGATTTCAGTCCCCCATTGTACAGGAAGCCCTGAAAGGAGGTCCCCACCAGCATGGTGGCCGTGCCTGGGTCCTCTTCTCTCTACCTGTTGCTAGGTTTATTGCATGTGACGACAGGGAGAAGCTGTGCTATGGACCATTGTTGAGATGTCCACTCTGGTCAACTCTGGATACGCAGCCTTTCCATTCACCTCATTAAATCAGGCGTTTCTGTTGCTGTTTGAAAGTGCTCATGGGTATGTGCGGGTGCCTGGGGGTAGTTGTGGCTGTGGTTGTTGAATTATTGCCAAAATCCAGAGAGGCAAGCTGCGGCTTCACAGGGGGATTCTAGTTTATGGACTTGTCCTTGGCCTGTGTCTGTGAGAATGATCCCCCCTTTCTATTTTGTTATCGTCTTTCTAGATGCATGAAGGTTCAGAACTGAATTGTGTCTCAATGTACAGAAATGTTGGGTTCAATTATTATCTAAAATATAATGACCAGTTTTGTAAAAAGGCTCACAGTTTCTGATGGAGGACAATAAACTAGGGGTGGAGGAGCATAGGACGATATGCTGAGGAGGTAGGATGTGAGGATATAGAGTTAATGTATCTTAGGAAGTGTGAAGGAGAATCTAGTGAAGAGGGTTAGTAGCAAGAGAACAGACAGGAAGTAATTGAGGGTAGGCAGGTACGTGGGATGACAGTAGAGCACATAAAACAAACACACACATATTTAGAAAATACAGATGTTAAAACAGTAAAATTTGGAGGGGAAAGAAAAGTGAAAGAATAGAAAGGAAAAGAAATAAAGGGCATATCCAACCCCTCTATATTATACGATTCAGTGACTCAGTCCTCAAAGTCCTATTTCACGCAGAGTTCTTGGTTTCACATATGGTGGGGATGTTAGGGCCGGAGGATGGAGGGGTAGAAGAGAAAAAAAACCAAACAACCAACAACCAACCAACAAAACACTCAAGGAAGAAGCCAGGGTTGCAGCTGGCTTTGGAGATCCATATCTGTCCTGCTTCTCTTCTCCTCCAATAGGCAGGGTCGTCTGCTGTAAGCTGGTGTCTCTGCCCTCCGTAGGGTGGAGGTAACCAGGGTGGGAAGACTGGGCCTGGCGCAGGGTGCCTGGATGTGGGGAGTGGCACCCACCAGTCCCTGCAGAAAGACTGCACCTCACGGGTCTCTCTTTGGGACCACTCCTATAACATGAGTGCCCGGTACTATCTCCCTCTCTTGCCTGGAGATTCCCCAGTTCCCAGTCTCTCCCTCTCCCCTAGCAGTTCCCAATGGAGGAACCCCTCACCCAGCTCCCGTGGGTGGCTCCCTGGTCGCACTGCACACCTGTGTTGGGTTACCTCTGCTGGGGAGCAGGGAAGGTTGGAAACCTGGTACCTGGCCTTGGAGATCTGATCTGGGAACTGCCCCACCTAATATGGCGAGAATGTTGAGTCAAGATGATGGTGGTCTGCTTTCAGCGCAGGGCTGTCTGGTGAGGTGGGGGGAGCCTGGTGAGGTGGGGGAGCCTGGTGAGGCAGGGGGAGCCTGGTGAGGTTGGGGGGAGCCAGGCGACGGCATTGCTCTGTGGGTAGGTAGCAGCTGAGTGACTGTGGGGAGCAGTCTTGGAGACCCGCAGATGTGTTGATAGGTGATTCTGCTCAGGCTCACCGAGTCTTGCGTGGACTGGAACTTTGGCTTTGGGTCCTGTCCAACACCGTGCATCCTACTTGAACAAGGAGGCCCAGAGCACTGCGTGGGGTCACAGAGCTAGTGATTTGTGTGGAGAGTAGCTGGATAGGGGTCCTCTAACACTCTCGGAGATGGAGTCTTCCGACCAGGTGAGATCTGCGGGTGCAGTGGCTCGGGGCCGGGGCGGCTTGCTCCCTTCCCACCGCCACGTTTTCCTGAACTCCTTTATAGAACTTGTGTCTATAGGGCAGGGGTGCAGCTCGGTGGAGGAGTGCTTGCCTAGCATGCATGGGGTTCTGTGTTTTTAAAGGATATTTATACTGTATTCTTTCTCAGGGTCAAAAATAGGACGCATACTCATCCCTGTCTCTCCTACAGTCTTTTACATGGATTTTCTCCTTTTCTTTCCAATGTATTTTGAAGCAAATTTAAATTTCATTACAAGTAGTGTTTGTTGTAGCATTTTAATCTATTTCTGGAGAGCTCATTTTAACAAATGCTTCCAAGTCCGCTGCAGTCAGCACCAGGCATAGTTAGCAACCCACATAGTTCCAACCCCCCACCTCTCTGCAGAGATGGTTTTGGTGACTCCATTTGGTGACTCCATTTCTTTGCTGACTTAGGAATTGTCTGGACAATTCCCTGGAAGGTTTACATGGTTCTCTGAAACTACATACCACAGACCCCTTTCTTCCTGTGCTCAGGAGCAGGAGCTGGTGTGGGCATGGAGTTCCCGGGCTTTGGTTCTGGTGCTGCAGATGCAGAGTCCAGGAGGACCGAAGGGTGAGGTCAGCGTGGACCCGACTCTTCAGTGCCCTGGCTGGAAGAGGCCCTTCCTCTGCCGAGTTGCCCTTGGACCTTTGTGGAAAAGCAAGAGGACTTTGATTGCTCCTTTCACCTAATGTGTGTGTGTGTGTGTGTGTGTGTGTGTGTGTGTGTGTGTGGCGGGGGGTACAGCCCTCTCTGGACTACAGCAGACTTACTGAATCTTGAATCCAGATGGGCTTCCAAATCAGTTCTTATCCAAAATCACTTTGCCTAGTTAGGTCATTTGCCCTTCTGTCTAATTGCCCATTTTAACAGTAACAACAAAACACCTGTGGGAATTTTGGCTGGATTTTTGTGAACATGATGATGAATGCAGAGGAATTGACATATTAACCATATTGAATCTTCTGATATACAGACGTGGTATCTTTCCATTTCTTTTTCTTTAATTTTAACAGGCAATGTTTTATGATTTTCAATGTTTCAAAACTTCACACACCTTTCCTCGTATTTATCTCTCTTTTCATGTTTTACACATCTTTTCTCGTATTCATCTCTCTTTTCCTAGGTTGATTCTGTTCTGAATGCCTACTGGGTTCTGCTTTCTGTTGCTACTCTATATCACGTCACCTGCTCTGCCCACTCACTGGTCTAATCTTTCTGCATTCTCACTCACTCCCTTATCAAATGACCCTAATGTGTCGGTGACAGAGTTTTTCCTTCTTCTTGGCCCCAATCTGGTTTTATTTGTTTTTGCCACCCTATTCCACTGCTGTGACCTCTAGGACAATGTTGGACCCATTTCTTGCCTGTTCCTAATCCTACACAGATGTTTTTTACCATTAAATACACAATTATGTGCCTATAAGTTTTATGGGTGTCAGTTATTAGGTCGAGGAAATTTTCTTCCATTCCTAGTTTGCTGAAAGATTTCTAACCAAACCTACTGAGATCTTTCAGATTGTTCTTGGCATCTGTTGACATAGTTCCCCTCCATTTTCTCTTCCTTTTTGTAATAATTTTAGGTTCACAGCAAAACTGAAAGGCAGATTCAGATTTCCCATATACTCCATGCTGTTCGTCTCACACACAGCCTCATAACCAACACCCTGCGCCCTCATCCCATCAGGCACAGTATTTGTTGCAACTAAGCAACCTACATTGAGGCATCCTGGTCCCCTGCTCAGTATTTTGCAGGAGGCCCCTCTCTGGACATACACTGCTTGGTCAAATGTATGACGTGGTTCCCACCATTACGCTGTCACACAGGGTGATTTTACTGTCCTGAAGATCCTTCATGCTCTGCCTACTCACCCCCTCACCCCCAGTCTCTGGCACCCACTGATATCTTTTGCTTTATTCATAGCCCTGTTTTACATAAAGCCAGATAGTGGGAATCATGCCACTTGTAGCCTTTTGATACTGGTTTCTCTTATTTACTAATATGAACCTAAATGTTCCTCTTCATGGATCTATAGTTTTTTTTTGGTACAGGAGATGCTGTAGGTTGCCCTCTAAGCACTGTTGTCACTGCAACTCACAAATTTTGATAAGCTGTGTTTTTATTTTCATTTAGTTCCAAACATATAAGTTTCCTTTGAAGCTTCTCTTCGATCCATGTCTTATTTAGACCTTTGTTGCTTAATCTTCACATTTTTTAAAATTTTCCCACTTATTTTCTGTTACTGGTTTCCAGCTGAAGTCCACTAGGTTGAGACTGTCATTGTGTGACTTGTAGGTTTTGAATGTTGTGTTCGTGCTCTTAGGGCCTTTGTGTCTAACTGGAATGTGTCTATCTTGGTGAAGTCTCCAGGAACTGGAGAGCCATGAGTGCTGCTGCGGAGGGGAGTGGCCTACCGTTGTCCATCACATCCAGAGACCAATGGTGTTGAGCTGACTCTTTCCTCGTCCATTTATTGCCTTCTGACCCATCCATTTTGATAAAGGCACGTTGACACCTTGAC
The DNA here is from genome assembly GCF_047511675.1 of Marmota flaviventris. Classification (NCBI taxonomy): domain Eukaryota; kingdom Metazoa; phylum Chordata; class Mammalia; order Rodentia; family Sciuridae; genus Marmota; species Marmota flaviventris. Next base: position 163,196,113 of record NC_092502.1, on the reverse strand, counting down.
TGTGGTAGTGGCTCCTCCTTGCAGCTGTGTGGTCTGAGCCTCACGTGGCCTGACGCTCTGGTGTTACTGGCCTACACTCAGGGTTGTACACTCAGGGTTGTTAAGTGTGGAGAACTGACCCCTTTGATACCAAGGAAAGTTACCAATGTCCTGGTAACTTTCCTTGGTATCAAAGTCACCTTGTGTGATACTTATATAGTGATTCCATCTCTATGTCTTAGTGTTAACATGATGTATTTTCTCCCTCTATTTATTTTTATTTTAGGTAACAAATTGATTTTAATTGTCCTCAGATAACATACTTGGGAAGCACGTTATCATCATCACGTCATCCCCGATCTGTTAGCATCATGTAATGAAAGGCTGTGTGGAGCCTGCTTAGCTGTCGGCTTTCACCACTTCACACCACTGGCACGATTAGAAAAACGAAGCTTTGTTTGAGTTTAGATCGGGCAAGTGCCTGGCCACCACATCCTGTCTCTGACATCACACACTTCGTCTGCAGCTCTCTCATGATGTCAGCATGAGCTCTCCTGGAAGTCTCCTTGGGGGTCCCTTCCAGCTGATTCCGGAACTTACCGGGGGCCTTGCTGTTGGGGGTGGAGGCTGGGCTGAACTCAGGGTCTGCACAAGCTTCCCCAGGCTCTGCCACCACTTCCGACTGTAGCCACACTGTCCACGGTTGCCTGCTTTAGTGTCTGTAGACAAACAGCGTCTCACCAGCGGGTTGGCCCTCAGCAGCTTTCTCAGCCTGAGACCTGCTGGCACGGTTGGGAAGACGGAGTCCGAGTAGGAGGCGGGCGGCAGGAAGCCTCAGGAGGGCCATGGTTCCTGCTTTGGCAGTGTGCTGCCCGGTCTGCCCACCCACTAACACGCATCCTGACCTGTCCTTATTTATTTATTTACTTATTTTTTAATTTTTTATTTGTTCTTCTTAGTTGTACATGACAGAAGAATGTATTTCAACTATCTTTCTTTATTTTTAAAGTCTAAGCACAAAAATAATTGAGACTTGTGTCTCTAACTCACTCTATTGCTGCCTTTTAACTGGTGCCTTTAGATCATTAGCATTCAAAGTGATTCTTGATTCAGTTGGATTAATAGCTACCATAGTGTTTGTTACATTTTCTATTTGTTCCTATCTTTTGTTCTTCCACTATTTTCAGGTTTTTTAACATAATTTTAATTAAATGTCTTATATTATTCTGTTTCCTAAGTATTTTTCTTAACATTTTCATTGTTCTAGATTTTTCAAGATGCACTTACATCTGATTCAAAATCATGTTCCAGCAACACTGTACCACTTCACAGTTAGTAAGGATTCCTTATAATAAAAAATAATCTTAATTCCTCCCTCCTGTCCCTTATAGTCATTTCTTAAGCATAAGCATACATACATTTGATAGACCTACTATGTATGATATATACATAGGCATACATAATCAATATATTACTGCTATCATTGTTTTGACAAGCTGTTATCTGTTAACCCAATTAAAAGTGTGAAAGTAGGCTGGATGCTGAGGCAGGAGCATCTCAAGTCTGAGGTCAGACTGGGCAACTCAGCAAGACCCTGTCACAAAGTAAACAAAAAGACTGGGCACGAGGAAAGCTCCATCCCCAGTATCACGGAAGATGACAAGAAGGATAAAAGCCTGTTTCCTTCAGCCATTCCTTCTGCAGCGTTCCCAGGTGGATATCTGCGTTTCTGACCAGGAGTAGGGTCCTGCTCTCTGATAAGCTTCTCTTGCTATTTCTTGCAAGGAAGGGCTACTGAAAACAAATTCCTTTTTGCTTGAAAAGTGTCTTGCTCCTTTTCACTTTTGAAGGATCCAGAGTTCTAAGTTTTTGACTTTTTTCCTTTTTTCTCTCCACTCTCTCCTTGCTTGCATGGTGTAAGTGAAACCAGATGTGATTTTTATCTTGGTTTCTCTATGGTGTTTTCCCTGTGGCGTCTTGCAGCATTTGTTGTTGTTTGTTTGTTTTGGTACCAGGGATTGAACTCAGGGGCACTCGACCACTGAGCCACATCCCCAGCCCTATTTTGTACTGTATTTAGAGACAGGGTCTCACTGAGTTGCTTAGTGCTTCGCCATTGCTGAGGCTGGCTCGAAATCGCAGTCCTCCTGCCTCAGCCTCCCGAGCTGCTGGGATTACAGGTGTGTGTGTCACAGCACCCAGCCCTTCCAGATTTTTTAAATCTTTAATTTTCTGGAGATTGAAATGCTGTAGTTGACCTGGTGTGTGTGTGTGGGGGGGGGTGTGTGATTTTCCTGCTATGTGTGCTGAGATTCCGGGTCTATGGCTAGGTCTGTGCTGTTCCTTTGTGGACATTCTCTTTCGTTGTTTTGGTTATTTCTTCTGTTCCTTTCTTTTTCACATCTTTGTTTTTCCCCTCACGTGTCTATTCTGCTCTTGTGGTTGCCCCAGTGTCCTTGGGTGCTCTGTTCTGCCTTTTTGGAGTCTGTTCTCTCTGCTTTTCAGTTTTGAAGGTCTCTCCGGGCATCTTCTCAAGCTTAGAGCACCTTTTCTCAGCCCCATGGAAGCTCTAGTGAGTTGATCAGAAACTTTCTTGATTTGGGTTACTGTGGTTCTGATATTCTGCATTTTTTTTTTTTTTTTGGTTTCTCTCTTAAGATTCCTATCTCCCTGCTAACGTCTCCTACCTGCATTCCCATGCAGTCTGTGTTATCTATTAGAGCACCTAGCATATTAGTAATTACATTAGCCAGGTTTTCTTCAATTGCTTTTCTGATAATGCCAACATCCCTGCCATGCCTGGTCTGATGCTTGATCTATACTTTCAAGTTCTGTTTTTTTTTTTTTTTTTTTTGCCTTGAATGTGCCTTGTAATTTTTTCCTTGAAATCCAGACATGACGTAGTGGATAAATGGAACTGCTGGGTTTAGCCCTCTAGTGATTTGGTGGTGAGGGTGGGAGGGAGTTGTACAATTCTGACACCTACCCGTTGTGGGATCCTGTGTCTCTGGGTTGTAGGCTTCATGAGTGCCTTAGGCTATGCTTGTCCAGGGTCCCTCATGTGGGGCAGGCTGGTCTGTGAGTGCCAGAGCTGGCTGTCTTCCTCCCAGGATTATTGTGAGGACATGGCTGAGCTCCTGGAGGTAAAGGTCTTGGGAGTGTGGCCCCATGACAAGGTCCTCCTGGAGTTGCAAAATCATACATGTCCCTCTGAGCCTCCGTGGCAGATGGAGGCTCTGCCCCCTGTGTTATGTCCTATGTGCATCTCTGCTCTGGGAGCCCCGACTCCCTGGGACTTCCCATGTCATATCTCGGGTCAGGCTTTGTCCTGTGTCCTCAGCCTTCTCAGGACCCAAGCAAAGATGTTGACTTTTCAGCCTGTTCTGCTTTTTGCTTGTCGTTAGGGCAGCATTGACTTCAAGTTCTCTACACACAGAGATAAACTAGAAGTCTACAGATGGTTCTGCATATTTGTCAAGTTCAATAATAGTAATTGTGAATTCATTTCTAAAATAACAGCTGGTCTTGCATTTCTGGAATTAAATCTATTTAGTCACAATTCATTAAACTTTTTTGCATATTTTTATTCCTGATGAAACAAAATTCATTTGTTTTCTGGAAGTTGTTGAGCCAGGTTCTGGTTTTGCTTCTGTTGATTTTCTGAGTTTTGACTTTTTTTCTTGAAGATTCTTAAAACAAAAGCTTACTTTCCTTAAAGGATATAAAGTTGTTCATGTTATCAATTTCATCCTGAGTTTTTCTGTTTCTTATCTTTCAATAAATACATCTAGTCCTTCTTTATCACCAAGTTCATTGCCATGGCCATTTGTATTACTCCATCATGTCTTTCCTGAGCTTGTTGGACCAGTAGTGATGACCCCAAACATGTCGGGTCAGTAGTGATGCCCCCTGAGCTTGTTAACCAGTAGTGATGCCCCCTGAGCTGTTTGTTGGGTCAGTAGTGATGCCCCGTGAGCTGTTTGTTGGACCAGTAGTGATGACCCCTGAGCTTGTTAGACTAGTAGTGATGTTCCCAAGCATGTTGGATCAGTAGTGATGCCTCCTGAGCTTGTTGGGTCAGTAGTGATGTCCCCTGAGCTGTTTGTTGTATCAGTAGTGATGCCCCCTGAGGTGCTTGTGACTTTGCAATTTGCATCTTTTCTCATATTTTTCTGATAAGCCTGACTAGAGATTTATCAGTTTTATTGATCATTTAAAAAAAAACAGTCTTTGCTTTGATTTTTATATGGATTTTCTATTTTATTGATTTCTGCTCTTGTATTTAATTTTTTTTTCTGATTTTCTTGGGCATTAAAATTTTCCCCTCTGTTTCCCCTGAGTGAACAAGATGCCAGCACTTGGACACAAGTCATCTCTTTCTCTATGTTCCCTGCCTCTGGGACCACCTGTCTTTGTGCCCTTGTGAGAAGAAGTTGAGCAATTTGCCTTTGGTGAGCATCCTAGCTGGTGTGGATTTGTCTCCCTGGGTCATTCCATAGCACCTTCCTATGGCCAACCTAGACAGCCTGAGAGGGAAGCCAGTAGAGAAAAGGACAAGAGCTCATTTAATTAGGAGTGTAAACCTTGAAATTAAAAATATAAAGTAAAAGTTACAATAACAAAAAAGTGCAATGTTTGAGGATGAACACAGCCCACCATATGTGACCTGGGGACCCTACGAACTACACAACATTGAGTAGGGCAGTTTTAAAAAGACCTACGTAAACAGAGTGATCTGAAGACCTGGGATCATTAAGAACAGAGAGAGAATCTTGTCCCTGGAAGGAGGAAGAGGGGAGAGAAAGTTTGTGGACCTTAGAATCAGATCACCAATTTTTAGTGCCTGCTGAAGGGTGTGAAAGAGACTGTCCACTGGATTGGCAGGGGAAGGGACATGAGGCCCGTGGGAGCCTGGGGCCTGGGGTGGAAGCCTTGCTTCAAGGAGTTGGGAACAGCAAGGGGCCTCCTATCAAAGTCTCTGCTCTCAAGTGGGTATTGGTGAGGGTTCCTAAGTTTCCATGCTGCCCTCTGCCCTTCCCCATAGAGTCGGAATAGAGGGGAAGCTCCCCTTGCCCTGTCGTCCTCCAGCCTCTGCTGCTATCCTCTGGCTGCACTGGCACCAACAGTGTACTAGGACCAGACAGCCTCTCATAGGCATGGTTTTTTGGAACCATCTGCAGAACACGCAGTTACTTTCAGTGTGATTCGTGGGTGCAGCATGACGGGGAGCAGGCTGGGGAAATTTCTCTGTGACTGTATTCCTCATTTATTTGGAAGAATCCCTGTAGGCAGGAAATAATGGGCAGCATTTTGGTGAGTCCTCCATTATGACTCATCTCCGGGAAACCACTGTCAGCCCAGTTGGATCCCAGGGCTTCCTGCTCAATGGCCAGCATATGCCCAGCACAGAGAATCCTTTAATGGATGGTTCATGGACAGAAGAAAGCCAGGTGAGGATAAAGAAGAGGCAAACTGGGAAAGGAATAAAACATTCTAAACTCAAAGTAAAAATAATGGAAAAAAATTATCTTGTAGGTACAAGTTAGAATGTATGAAACCTTGAAAATTGTAAGTCCTGATGCTAGTAACAGTTGAACTCATCCAAATTGACTTTATATAAACATCTGATATTGAATTGTTTGGTGGGTGTTAAAAATTAAATAAATAGCAATACTCACTCAGATGTGAAAGTCTCTAAGTGGTTTTCAGCTTTTCTTTTTATAAACCATATTAGATGTGAAATGCCATTTAGTTGCTTTGTTGAACAATCTTATGAATCTTGAACACCACAGACATTCCCGTTGGCTTGGGCAGAGGCGAAAGGGACTGCCTGAGATTCCTACAAAACATTCCTATAGATTCCCATAAAAACAAGGAGCAAGCTTTGCAAGAAAAGCCAGCTCTTCATAACCTTTTACCTCTCTGTGGTTGTCAGCAAGAAGAAGTACAGTGGATGGCAAAGAGAAGCCCACCCAGCTAAATTTAGGGTTTTAGGGAAGGTCAGATGCCTGCCAGAACGCAGCCAGGCCTCCTCAGCTACGGGGCACCCTGAGTCTAGTGGTGGAGTAGCTCAGCCCTGGGGACTTTGACAGACTCCTGTGCCCTCCACAGCTCTTGAAACCAGGCTCTGGGAATGAAGCAGGAAAGGGTGTGGGCAGAAGTCACGTGGTCTTCTTCACCCTGGCCCTGTATGCTCGTTCTTAGATAGAAGCAGGTGTGCATTAAGGAGAGCATGCTCTTAGCCTAGCTCTGAAGCTAAAAGCTCTCTTCCAGTGGGGTGCTCCTTCCTTATCCACTCACTAAGCCCTTCCTCAGGAGGGCTGCAGGGCCCTATCTGTAGTAGCAATGTCCCAGGGAGTAAGTGGATTTTATTTCCAGTTTGCTGGACCCTTTAATGAGCGCATCTGGACCTAATTCCAGTGGGTGGGAGCACAAGGACCCAACCCTAACATGGTGGCCCAGTGGGGGAATCACCACCCTGGCTTCCAGAGGACCAGGGCCACAGGACCCTGTCCAAGTCACGAAGTCTCTGCATCTCCCTGACAGGTCTGAGGATTGACAGACACACTCTGAGGCCCCTTGAAGGTCCACCACAATATGCTGTGGAAGGAGGTGAGCTCCGTGGGGGAGGGCAAGTCGGGAGCTTTGCTTGCAGACTTCACAGCCGTTTAAATTGAAGAGTCCACCAATAGAACTATGACTCTACCCTCCACCTCATGTGACAACCACACAACCAAGCTCTTTGTCCTTCTCCCCATGTAGCAGCAGCGAACCCTAACTCATGTGGCTGCAGGGGATGGTACTAATGTTGCAGGCAGAGACCAACCTGGACTCTCTTCCTGTCCTATGGCATCAAAGTTCAAGTCAGTGACCGAAACAGTTCTGATACCCAGGCCTTCACAATCAGTCTTCACCCAGTTGCTTGATAAACCATTTGATTTTGATAAGGGCTATCAAAGTGTTCACATTTGACTTTATTGTTCTCTACAAGTGGGGAGACATCCAAGTTTTGTTGCTAACAGGTGTCAGAAAACAAACCTTGGAAGACAGGCCAGGAAGCTCAGGCCTTTAGCCCAGTTTTGCCATGAACTTGCTCTGTGACCTGGAAAATCCCTCTCACCTCTCCTGGCTTTACTTTGTGCACGAAACTGTGGCAGGTGGACCCTAGTGGGACCAAATCCCCCTGCAGAACTTAGCTGTGAGCCTCGTATATGTCAGGAAACATCTTGAAGGACTCTATGTGAAAGGACAAAGCTAGAATCTACTTTTAAATAGTTACTAACATGAGCCATTGAAACACAGCCCCACTGCTGAACAGAGACTTCTCACACCAGGATGAACTGTGATCCTTTGAGAAGGAAGCAGGACAGGAGAGACGGAGCCATCTGACACCCACAAACCCAGACTCGAGGCATCAGCTCCACCTGACAGGACACGGCAAGGCTGGGCGCTTTGCAGCACAGTGCTGTGGCTCAGCTGCCCTGTCTGGGGAGGCAGGACTGGGGCCCTTTGCTGCAGTGGGGCGGCTTTCCCCAAGAGCTGTCATCTGGTCATCCGACACCTGGTCCAGCCGTGTATGGCAGCACATCTGATCCGAGAGTCATGTCGAATCTCCTGAGTGAAGGCATTGTGACCGCTGAACAGGCGCTGATCAGCACATGGGGTCTTGAAATCAGACACCAAGAGGACACACAGACAGATTGAAACCTCATGTGTGGGAAAGAATTCGACCAAATCCAGCATGCTGTGCACCAGGCTGCAGTACTGATGATGCAATCCTACCTGAAGACTTGTATTAAGAAAAAAGTGGGAGAAGATGGGAGGGGAGGGGAGGGGAGGGGGATAGTAGAGGATAGGAAAGGCAGCAGAATAGAACAGACACTAGTATGGCAATATGTAAAAAAGTGGATGTGTAACTGATGTGATTCTGCAATCTGTATATGGGGTAAAAATGGGAGCTCATAACCCACTTGAATCAAATGTATGAAATATGATATGTCAAGAACTTTGTAATGTTTTTAACAACTAATAATAAAAATTAAAAAAAAAAAGAAGCACAGGGGAAGAGGAAGGCAGAAACAGGCACCAAGTGTGGCTTTTCTGGATATTGAAGGAAGTATTTTTAAAGTGAGTTGCAGTTTGTAAATTCTAAACAGAAAGGAGGCCAGCACTGGGCCAGAGGGCGCCCCTCTGTCACCTGAGACCCAGCCTGGCCACCCAGCCCTTGCACAAGAAGCAGGCTCTCCAGACTGTGAACTGGCACTCTGGGAGTCACTGATGATGGAGGACAGGTTGAAAATGTCCCCCAGAGGCCCCGGGAATTCTGTGGTGGAGATTTCCTGTCAGCATGACATGCATGGTCTCACTTGTTTGTTGAAAATAATTTTAAAATAAATGCACAGAATAAAAAAAAAAAAAACACAAAGTGGAAGTCTAATTAGTAGAGAATGAAGAAAGCAACAAGTGCCTCCTCATTAGTTTTTCAGGAGAGCTCAGGAAATAACCAGCCAGAGACTGGCCATGAGCGCAGTCCAGGGGGAGCGCGAGGTTCTGCTGGAACCCCCCCAGCACAGCTTTGTGAAAGCACATCTTCATTCAAAAATAATTTTTAGCCAAGATACAAAACACAAAAGTCACACGTACTATTGGGGCCCTGTGTGGCGTCCCGGTCCATGTGTACCTTGCACGGCGTTGAAGACTGGTTGGACATCTCTCTCTCCAGCAGCGCCGGTCATTGCTTTACAGTGGGAGCTTGTAAGTCCTTTTCTTCTAGCCTCTTGAAATGTACCCTGCATTATTGTTATCTGTAGTCACACACATTTTCATTTTTTAAATCAAAACGTTTGTTTGGGTTTTAGTTGCCAAGTGAATGTCATCGAGTCCCTGCCAAGAATAAGAGAGTTTCCATGAATCAAGTCACATCCACAGTCCTTCATGTTCAGTGTATGCAACGCTGCTCTCTGCAAAGGAAACAATTCAGCATTTCTTGTGACTGAAAAAGATACTTGGTATTGAAAATCAGCTGCATGAGAGATATTTGTGTAAATCAAGTTCTGCATTAAATAAGAGAAGCTTATAAAAGTACAAACCTGAGCAGATAGGACTAGCAAAATTACTGAATGTCGTTTAATTTAATTTTCCCTTGATGATAAAAATCAAAGACTATCTTGCCTCACAAAATTCATAATATTTCTCACGTGACCAAAGGAAATCACCTCAAATAATAATACACACAACATATTATTACACACTCTTGAGCGTGTAAGGTATGTGGGGCGTACAGTGAGCCCTTCTTTTCCATCTGGGATTGTGCTAGGTTGCTATCTTAACAGCCTCGAAGGCTCACAATCTGACCCTAACAGGCACTTGCTAAGAGCAAAGTACCCCACGGACACGCGTGAGCTCTCTGTTTCAGAGGACAAATCCCTATTTCCCATGAAAATTCATGTAAACACATCTACTGTCCTCAATCAAGACAATTAATAGCAAGGGATGCATATTTATATCAAAGATGGGGAAAGCCAGTTTGTTCTGAAGGCTCCAGGGTCCTCGAGATCTCGGTTCTGCTTGGTGCATGTTATCACCCTCCATCATATTAAGAAGGGGTTTCAATGCATTTCTCAGAATTCCTCGTCTGACTCCTCATGTCAGGGAGAGTCTAATTGGATTTTTAATCCTTGACTAATCATGCTACACGTTGCACGCTGGGTTCAGGTGGAAACTGAAAAGTGCTTTCCACTGACCTATTATTGCCAGGCGAGCTCAAATGTAACCCGAATCAGTAGAAAAATAATGCAGTAAGCCCTCTACTGTATAGACGTTACCGAAAACAATGCTCTCCTTTCTTCCCCAGGAAGCCCGACCCCGCCTTTGAAGCACTTTGAAACAGTGGAGCGCCATGGGCTATTTTCTTCTGGTTTCCGTGTTTCAATACCAGGCTTGTCTCTTCTGTTTGTTTTCAACTAATTGCCTCAAGATCTAATAAGTTAGTGATGATGGGTGTCGAGCATCAGTGACCTCTGCCAAAAGAAATATCGTGTGGCCTGGCATTGAAGGAGCAGCCCTGCTGGGCCATCAGTGCTTCCTCCGAGGGCCCTGTATCCTCAAGAGGGGGTCAGCAATGGCACTGGTGATTGGATTGGGTCCTCCAACCGTCCACATGTGGAGAGCTTCCCTGAGACAATGACCAATAGGCGCTCTCTTGGCCGCCTTGCTTGGGTTCCCTGCCTTATTGAAAAGCAGTTACTGTGGCGTGGCCCCGTCTTCCTGCACAGCCATCAGCCTGTCCCTTCTCAGAGAGCCATTACAGGAAAATTCGACTTTGATGAGAAGTTTAATCTGGTTGTTTCATGCTTCCAGTGAAACACCCTTTCCTGAAGTTTTATCCAATGTATTTCTCTCCTCGGGGCAACTAAGCCTAATAAAGGAAATAGATGGTGTTGGTTGCAACCAGCATCTCAATCTAGGAATTGGTAAAAATGCACCCTGGCCCACATCTGATCAGTGAACAGAGTCTTCCCTTACAAGAAAAAAATCAAGGCACCTTAGCAAAATGGTGGGTTATCTAAACCCTGGTGCAGGTGGATGAGACCACAGCTCTGGGGCTGTACGCTAACACTGAAGCTCAAAGGGAGGAAGGGGGTCTGTTTCATAGCAGTTCAAGGAGAACTGTGCACCTTTGTTATTAAAAAAAAAATGACATGCCACATTAGTTTCATAGGCTGCCATTAGAGGTTGCCATCCAGCGAGTGAGGCAACAGAAGTTGATCATCCCTCAGCTCTGGCCAGCACACCTCTGAGATCAGGGCTTGGCAGGCCGTGCCCTCCGAGGGCTCCAGGGCAGCATCCGCCCTATGCCTGCCTGCAGCTTCCAGTACAGCCGACAGGTCTCAGCTTGTGGCCAAGCCACCCCAGCCTCTGCCTCCCCGCATGGCTTGGATGTTTCTGGCCTCACCTGGTGTTCTCCTGGCTGCATCTGTGTCCCAACTCCCTCACATGACAGGGGTGCCAGTCACTGCATGAAGGCCACCTAATTCACCACGACCCCATCTTAACCTGTCGACAAACACAAAAATCCCTATCTCCAAGCAAGGTCACCTTCAGGTTTGAGGACCTCAACAGGGAAACACATTGACCCCGCAATGCACAGCGTGGAGGAAAACTAGGCTCATACTCCACAGTTGCATCCTGAATGTTCCTCAAAGGCCCTTGTGATAAGGGCTTGATCTGCAGGGTGGCGCTGCAGGGAGGAGGTGGGACCTCTAGGAGGTGTGGCGCTTCAGGGAGGGGGTGGGACCTCTAGGAGGTGTGGCGCTGCAGGGAGGAGGTGGGACCTCTAGGAGGTGTGGCGCTGCAGGGAGGGGGTGGGACCTCTAGGAGGTGTGGCGCTGCAGGGAGGGGGTGGGACCTCTAGGACGTGTGGCGCTGCAGGGAGGGGGTGGGACCTCTAGGAGGTGTGGCGCTGCAGGGAGGGGGTGGGACCTCTAGGACGTGTGGCGCTGCAGGGAGGGGGTGGGACCTCTAGGAGGTGTGGCGCTGCAGGGAGGGGGTGGGACCTCTAGGAGGTGTGGCGCTGCAGGGAGGGGGTGGGACCTCTAGGAGGTGTGGCGCTGCAGGGAGGGGGTGGGACCTCTAGGAGGTGTGGCGCTGCAGGGAGGGGGTGGGACCTCTAGGAGGTGTGGCGCTGCAGGGAGGGGGTGGGACCTCTAGGAGGTGTGGCGCTGCAGGGAGGGGGTGGGACCTCTAGGAGGTGTGGCGCTGCAGGGAGGGGGTGGGACCTCTAGGAGGTGTGGCGCTGCAGGGAGGGGGTGGGACCTCTAGGAGGTGTGGCGCTGCAGGGAGGGGGTGGGACCTCTAGGAGGTGTGGCGCTGCAGGGAGGGGGTGGGACCTCTAGGAGGTGTGGCGCTGCAGGGAGCGGGTGGGACCTCTAGGAGGTGTGGCGCTGCAGGGAGCGGGTGGGACCTCTAGGAGGTGTGGCGCTGCAGGGAGCGGGTGGGACCTCTAGGAGGTGTGGCGCTGCAGGGAGCGGGTGGGACCTCTAGGAGGTGGGCTGGCGGAGGGCTGTAGGTCCCCAGGATGCGGTGCCCAGCTCTTGCTCTCTGTTCTGCTTCTGGCTGTCATGAGGTGGGCGGCTCGCTCTGCTGTGAGCTCCTCCTGTGTGCTGCCTCCCCCTGGGCCCAGAGCAGCAAAGCCAACTGACCATGGACTGGAAACCCCAGACTGTGAGCCCAGATACACCGTTCTTCAAACGTGGCCAGCGCAGGTGCTGTTTGGGGTGGAAAGCGGCTAAGACGCGCACCTTACAGGGATCCTTCTCACTTGACCCCTGGCGTGGTCACGCGAGGGGCTTTGCTGTTTCTTATCAGCTTTGTCTTTCCCTCGTCATCAGTGCTTCTGGCCTCCTGTGGTCCTCCTGGGGTTCACTCTGTCTCCGTTTCTGTCCTGGGTCTAGAGGAGGGTCAGAATGGCACGCTGAGTCTTCCTGTGTCCACCACCGACTGTAGATTCTCATGGACCTCCAGAGCTTGCCATCAGCGTTCCAGAACCAGTCTTACATGGAGAGGCCTTTCTAAGCCCAGGAATTCAAAGTCCTGCTTAAAATCACCCCAAAACATGGCATGTCTCTAGGAGGTGACAGGCTTGGTGCAGGTGTGACAGGAAGACAAGGCCAAGCTGCAGAATAGCACCCAGGACGTCTGCAGAGCCGTGCTCAGGACCCCTCTTACTGCTCCTCCAGACAGTTGGGCTCTGCTCTCAGCCCTCGGTGGCCAACCCTGTGTCCCCAGCTGTGAGTTCTGCCTATCCCACCCACTCCCCAAATGCTCAGCTCCCTCCTGTGGCACACCACCCCTGCCCTGGGTCTCTGCTGCCTGTGACCCCACCATCACCTGTCTCTGCACGGACCACTGAGCCACCTGCCAGTGGGCCACACCCACCACCCTCTGCAGGAGGAAAGAGGCTGGCTGTGGGTCTCCAAGTTTTTTGTTTTTTTTTTTTTAATATGTAGAGGCAAATTCTTTATCCGAGCAGGCTGATAAAAGATTCAGAAATGCAAATAATGGTCCAGAAAGGGTCCAGCTGACAAGGAAGAGCCTGAGATTCAGACAGGGGAAGAGATGGGAGGGAAGAGGCACAGGATTGGGGTGAGCAGGGGGATCTGAGAAAACCATAGTGGAGTGGGGTGCAACCAGGAGGTGGGGTACAACTGAGGGTAGCCAAAGGCGGGATCCAGGGGACTGGGCTGGTGAGGAAGCCTCAGCACCTGACATGCCCCATGTGTTCGGTGTCCTGAAGATTCTGCCAGGTGAGCAGTATCCACAAAACTGAGAGGAGAGAGGCATTGGACTCAAAATCCCTCCTCCCAAACCTACAGGCTCCTCAAGGTCATGGTCAGGATTGTCTAAGTCAATCTAGGCCAAAAGGTGTTTATTAATCAAATGCAGGCATAACAGTTTTGGGCTGTGACCAAGAGGTTGTAAAGAGCCACAGCAAAGCATACTGTTCTTTGTTCCAAATTTGGGTGGACTGGCAGAGAGGACGTGTGAGGCCCAGAAAGCAGCTTGAACTGAGGGAGCCACCAGGAGGGATGAGGACTTGGATCTCTGCAAATTTTTTATCTCTGGGGAGTTCTCATGCTTCCCAATTATTTCACAGAAACTCATTTTGCTGAAACTGATTGAATTATGTGAGAATTAAAAATTAAAAATGTTATTGGAGAAGACAGAGATGTAAGTAAAACCTGAGATATGAAAACACAGAGTTTATGGACAAAATCACCCTTCGCCTGCCTGGGCCTCTGCAGCTGGGGTGAGCTGGTGTCTGCTGCAGGCTGCTGTGGGTACACCTTGTGGTCCAGCAATACCTCCTGGGTCCACCCCAGGAGGGAGCGGGAACTGAGGAGCTCCGGAGTGGGGGCTCCTGCCTGTGCTGTGCACCCATTCAGTGCTGTCTCCTTCTCTCCCTCCCTAAGTCGACAACTCATGGATTCCAATTGGGATGATTTTTCTCAGTAGTTCTGCATAGAATTAAATTTAAATACCAAACTCAATCTGAAATACTTCCTGAACTAAATAAAGACAGAATCGTCACATAATAATGTGTATAATTGTGAAGGTTTCGACATGATTCACTATCCGAAAAAAAAAAAAAAAGAATCATCTTCTTCTTATTTATCTCTTTTTCAGTGTTAGGCATGGAACCAAGGACTTTGCACATGCCGGGCAAGTGCTCCACTGCGCTGCAGCCCAGCTCCGGAAAATAATTTTCTTCATAAGAGATATTGCTCAGTTTATTTTGAAAAGAAGTCTCTAATATTGAACTTATTTCCTTTTTGTTTTGTGACTCAGATTAAGGTATTGTGCCAGGCTTTTCAGACTTGGGTGACATGGTAAACTCTGTTGGAAGAAATCACAGATATACAATGAATGCATATGAGCTTTGAAAGTTGTATTTGAAAAAAGACTTAACCCCTTTTCTGATTGAGATCATGTTTGCAGTTCCCTTTGTTTAAAATATGTCTAAGAATTCTACTTCTACTGCAAAAATAATGATAAATTATTTATACACACCAATTATTTATTATTATTTATGCAAAGCTAGTGACATTATGCATGCATGAGGAGATTAAACCACCGTTAACCCACAATGCCTTCGGGGGCATGACATGGTGGGCCAGGGGTGGTGTGTGGGTGTTGCCATCAGCCAAGGCACCAGGAGCCTACACACTGCTAATGCTCATTGCTGTGCTAAGAGGAGAAGGGGAGACAGCAGCAGAAACAGGTCAGAAATGCCATCCACCTGGTTCTAGACTATATTATCTTGGCATGAAATAAACAAACCTCACAAAGAAGGAACCATCCAAGTGTGGGAGGCTTCAGGATGCAGGCATCAGAACACCAATTGGTGTCGCTGAGACTAAGAGAAACAACAGAACTCAACCGGAGAAGTCTGCTTTTCCCAAGGCCATGATTTTTGTCGTATAATAACGACATTACAATCAGGAAATAGACATAAATCAGGAAAATGCCATGATGCTATAACTTGTCATGGTGCTTCCTGATAGCATTCTGGATTTCAAGGCAGATTCAGCAAAGGTATTTTCCCCCCAAATACTAACGCATATAAATGAAATCATTAGCAGCATTCATTTCTAAGGGAAACCTGATGGAGAGCCTGCAAAACGACACGAGTAGCCTTTGAAAGGAAGGTTTTCCAGTTCCCAGGGCAAAAGTGTATCCAATAGGATGATGCTCAAGGCCACTCACACTTGCAGTTGATAGTTTACATGTGTGGAACACACGCTGAGTGTGTTGGGGGTTGTCATCGCATTGCTGAGTGGGTCGGTCCGTGTGGCTGGGATGTGGTGAGGACTCCCTGTCTGGCCCGAGGGCAGCAGCCAAGTTCTCAGGTGGAAGGCCAACCTCTCTGCCCATCGCTGGACGCTCCATGGTCTGCAGCATTCCAGAGGCCTGCGCTTCTCCGCGGCTTTCTTTTTACGCAAAGTCTCGCCATCGCTACGTGCACTTCCATCATCTCATGCTGCTTGCTGCTCGCTCTGGTTGTCCTTGGGGTGACATCTGCTCCCTGGTCCACGTTGGCTCTGTACAGCTCTCACCTGACATTGCACACCGTTCACGACCTCTTGTGGTCACCCTGGCGGGGGAGGAAGGCAGCGGCCGTCTGAGGCGTGCACGGCCCTGTTCTGTCTTCCAGCCTTCCGTGGGAAGCCCAAGTGCCCAGAGTTTGCTGACTGGTCGGTCTCCTGAGCCGGGCTACGCCAGACTCGCCCCATACAAGCACCCCGTTAATGACATCCACACACCCTGCTCTGCTGGGTGGTTGCTGGTCTTCCTTTCTGATCCATGTTAATGCCTCGTCTTCGTTTTCAATTCGAGCAGTTTTTGCTTTTGTCCTGAGACAATAGCTTTCGGATGCAAGCATATAATTTTTAAAAAAAAATGTTTTTATTAGTGAATTATCGTTAGACATAAATTTGGGGGTTCCTTTTGGCCTAATTACACAAACGCGGACTATGATTGCTCTAATTCAGTCCTGAGTTCTTCTCCTTTCCTTTTCTCCACACAGTCCTGTTCCTTTCCCCTGCTTCACTGGTCTGCCTTCTGTTTGTTGTTCGTTTAGCTCAGTGCTTTATAGAAACCCATACAGTGACTTCCACTGTGGCATGCTCATGTGCGTGCCTAGGACAGAGCTCCCACCTCTCCCTCCCCCATCACCCTCCCTCCCTCTGTCCCTCTCCTCCACTCCACTGACCTCTCTTTCTTTTCATGGGACTTTCACTCCCTTCTCAATTCCCCCCCTTATTTTGCTGTACCTTTTTGCATATGAGAGAAAATGTTCTCTCTTTGACTTTCTGGGTCAGGATAGTCTCACTTTGCATGATATTCTCCATCTCCATCAACTACTAGCAATGGCCATGATTTCATCGTTCTCCATCGTGTATATATATCACAGTTTTTCTTTATCCATTCTTCTGTTGAAGGGCACCCAGTTTGGTTTCATAACTTTGCTATTGTGAATTGTGCTGCTGTAACATTGATGTGGCCGCATCCCTATAGTATAGCTGATTTTAGTCTTTTGTACATGTACTGAGGAGTGGGATAGCTGGGTTCTATGGTGGTTCCATTCCTATTTTTTGAGGGATCTCCATACTGCTTTCCAGAGTGGTTGCACTAATTTGCAGTCCCACCAACAATGTGTGAGTGTAGTGTTTTCTTTACATTTTCACCAAATTTATTATTATTATTTGAATGTTTGATAATTGCTGTCTTTATGGAGTGAAATGAAATTTCAATGTAGTTTTGATTTGCTTTTCCCTAATTGCTAGAGACACCAGACATTTTTTCATATATTTGTATTTGTACTTTTGAGAGATGGCTGTTTAGTTTTTTTGCCCATTTCATTGAGTTATTTGATTTTTGGCGTTAAGTTTTTTTGAGTCCTTTTTATATTCTGATTATATATTATTTGGATATATATGGATTCCCTGTCTGAGGAGCAGGTGGCAAAGATCTTCCCCCTTTCCGTAGGCTCTCTCTCCATGGTCTTCTTTCCTGTGCTAAGATGTAGCACATTCTTTATATGCATTGTGGACATATTTTCAAAGACCTTCGTGAATACCCAAATTTGCAAATATCACTAAGGAATATAGCTCAGCACGAAAGATGCAGTTAAATGTATCTAAAAAATGTAAATGGCTTCTTAGGACCAGCTACACTCAACAGGGTAGCAAATGTGTTTGTCCATGACTACATCAATTATCTCCTGAAAATAAATGACTCCGCATTACAGCATTACTGGAGTGAGTTTATCCATGGGTTTGTCTACATTGGAAAATCTGAGCAGTCTCGGGCTGCATCCTGCACATCATGGTCTTGCTATGTGAAGACCTGAGGAGTCGTCCTCACCCGCAGGACCAGGGTGAGGCTGAGCGTGAAATCATCGAACTTAGGAACTACAGACTGAACCAGGGCTGGCTCAGCCGTGCTGGTCGTTAGAGTCACAGGAGCCTTGACGTGTACTAACCTCCAGAGATGACCTGTCCCCAGCAAAGGGAGCCTAAGGGAGTACTGGTTTGTTTTCCTTTGTGAATTTTAATAGGCTTATTGATAGCTCTGCCTCTTGACTGACGGTCGCCTCTATTCTGTCAATATTCTGCAGGTGACTGGCTGTGAACCGCATCTCTGGGGTTAGATCAGTAACGAAGCTGGGCCACTGCTGCACCAGGGAGCAGGAGCCAGCTCAGGCGGAGGAGCGCACTGCTGGGACCACACGCGACTAGTGCCAGCACCCCCACTTCTCTGCTGCACGGTGTCTGGCCCTCCAGAGTGTCACGCTGAGCCTCACTCCCTCTTAGGCAAGATAAAGAGGACACTGCACTGATTCCGGAGGGCTTCCTGGGGTCTTCTGATGGCCCAGGCTGAGCAGCTGCTCTGGTCTGTGACCCACCCTGCATGTGGGCCCACCTCAAGATGGCTTCCATGATGAGCTCTAAGGATCAAGGGCTCATCACTTCAAAGGCCATGCCCAGCATTCGGCATCTCACATCCATGCCTGGGTGCACCTTGAACAACACAAGTGGTGACGAGCATTTGGACAGCGTACAGCACCTGTGGGTCACCACCCCCATAGGCTGTGTGAACAGTCGGTATCATTTGCCTCAGAATTGTCCCCAAAGAGCATGACTACTGCATGAGCAGCTCTGTGGACATCAGTACCTGCCACCAACACCTGCTAAGGACTGTAGCTCAGGGCAGGGCCTGCAAGGACAGAGTCACCTGCTCTGGATCCAGGGCTGCCTAACTTGCTGCCCAGATGGAGTCCTCGGTGGCCCTGGAGAGAACTAGAGAGAACTCCCAAGGGATAGCATTGTGCCCACATGCGCAATGACCTTGCTTTCTTGGGCTTCTTCCAGTCTGCCTCTCATGTCCACACCTGGCTGACCATGTCTTGTGAGGACAGAGATGTGGCATCTGCCACATATATACATATATGTCCATCCTTGGGCCTCACCACCTGCAGTTCTCCAGATGTGATATTCTGGGGCCAAGTTCATACTAACTTGAAGCTTCCAGGCAGGAGTGAGGAAGTCCTGCAGCCTCTGGCCTTCAAGGTGCTTGGCCCGTGGGGCCTGGGTGGAGCCTGCCTTCCCTGTGTTTCCAGAGCATTGTGGACCCTCTCATGGGGCACAGTCTTGGGCTGCGTTGGCCGCACACATAAGCAGCAGCATTTAAGAGAACACTCCAACTCCCTCCTCAGCGGAGCCTCTGGAGGGGACACTGAAGAGCTCAAAGTCCCGCTCCCTGCTCCCTGAAGACTCCAGGATGGTGCCCAAGCTCTGCAGACAGCCAAGGGGCTGCTTCCAGCAAGGCAGAGGGGCACAGGACTTGGGAGGAGGAAGTCTATCTCCTGTGCCCAAGCAGGCTGCAGGGGTGCTCAGCCTGGCGAGAATCAGATGGAGAGGCTTCCTCAAACCCGTTAGTGTGCAAGGTGGGTCCCGCGACATTGCCCCTCTCGGTCTACACAAGTGGGGTTTTAGAAGGCAGGAAGTCTCGTGCTTTTCGGAACGCCTGTCCCCCACAAACGAGCCAGATCCCAGGCTCACTGGGCCCAAGGTTGTCCCCGATACCTTGGAGGCAGGGAGCACCTGCAGAAGATGGCAGGGCACCTGTGGACATGTGCATGTGCAGGGGCCTCGTCCTCAGGACCTGGTGACCAGAGGCGGGGAGGACACTTTCCCCGCACCCTTGCTCAGGCAGTGTGCCCGGACCTCTGCACGCCAGGCTGTGTGCTGTGTGTGACTGTGGGAGTGTGCACGTGTGTCAGGGGGCACAGAACACAGAACTGTTGCACAACACAGGCCTCTTCTGCTTGACACAATCCCCTATGGCCCGTGCACACACGCTGACACGCGTCTCAGCATTGAGTCATTTAAAAGGATAATTAGTGCGAGGCGCCATCCTGGGGTCCTCAGAGGGTTAGTGTCCGTCCTGTTTGTCACTGTCTCCCTCCTAATCCCCTCTAATGAGGGTTTATGTTAACACGGATAAGCCCTCACGGAGTGCACTACCAGCAGCCGAGCCCACGGACGACACGCTGCCCAGTGTCAGTGCCTTTGGCTCTGCACTGGCCCTGCCCAGTCTCTAGCTGTCCTTGGAGGACAGTCCCCCCACTTCATTTTCTGTTCTTTCAAGGACATGGTTTATTTGATCTTTGTAGCCAGTGGCCACTTCCCGTTACTTGTGTGGAGGGGATGTGTGGTCCAGTCAGTTCCTTCTGGTGAAGCCTTGCCTTCTCTGCCCAGCTGGGCACGGCTCAACCGTGACATCCCTCAGAACACAAAGCTCCGCAGAGGCCCAGGGAAGAGGGGATTGTGTGTACCTGGGGTGCATTCAGTCCTGGACAGCCAGACTGGCACTGGTCCTTCTCTGCCCTGCACGGGGTTTGGTGATGGTGCTGTCAGCTGACCATCGCTGTGACGAGAACACCTGAGAAGAACAACTTAGAGGACGAGGGGATCATTTTGGCTCGTGGTGTCAGAGGCTCAGTCCACGGCTGGCCAGCTCCAAGGCGAGACATCATGGCGGAAGGTGTGGCAGAGGAAGGCTGCTCCGGGAGAGAGGGAGAGAGGGAGAGAGGGAAAAAGAGAGAGAGGGAGAGGGAGAGGAAGGGAGGATGGAGAAAGGCAAACCCTTCCACAGCACACCTCCAGTCACCTCCTTCCCCCAGCCAGGTCCCACCTCCAGGAGGCCATCAGCCATTGATGGATCATCCACTGATGAGGTCAGAGCCCCCACGATCCAGTCACTGCCTAAGATCTTTCTCCCCTGAACCCATGTTTCAATGCATGAGCTTCTGGGGGACACTCCAGATCTAATCCATTATGGTGACCATTTCATCCAGGTCACAATACAGGAGAGGAGGGTTGTACATGGTGGACAGGCTGCAGGCCTCCTGTGGGCTAGTACTCATGAAATTCAAGATGACAATGGGAAAGGAAGAAGCTGAAATAATAATCACAGCGTGCTAAGAGCTGACATTCATACCACATCACCGCCTGTTAATTCACACCCGGACGATACTCTTACTGAGCCTGCTCAGTAATTCTGATATGAACATCATTACCCATCTTATTGTCCCTGGAAGCCCAGGCATTGAGAATGAAAAAGACCGTTTCCCCAAAGCCATAAATCCCTTTTCCCTCTCCACAGGACACTGTGGTGCCACCTTGCCCAGATGCCCCCACCATCATGCCTGAACACAGCCCAGTGGCCTGGGTTTGGAAGAATTGTCTCAACATGTGCACAAATACTGGGGCCTCTCCAGAGGATCCCTGGGGCTCTCACTTACGCCTGCCTGTAGGGGCCAGGGCAAGGCTGCACTGCGGGGACCCCAGGGCAGATGGCTGGAGCTCCCCTGCAGTGCACTCCTGTCAGATAGAGGACCCCTGGGGACCCTGGAGGGAAGCATTTGCGTCTGAGGAGCAGCCCCTTTGCTGGAGATGTATGGCTTGGGGAATTAGGCCTCATTTTGGGGAGTCCATCTCGTAGCTGTGCCCCCTCCACACCAAGGGCAGCGAGGTGAGGCCAGGATACTGCCAGGGTGCTGGGGTGTCTCCCGGCCTGGAAAGCACCAAGAGTTTTAGAACTTGTCTAATAAGGGACCCCCACACCCACCCCCACGAGGCTCTTGGACACGGGGCAGGGAGGCAGGGGAGCCTGGAGGTCAGGCGCCCCTGCAGCAAGAGGGAGCTGCAGACCCGAGGGCAGGCTCTGGCTGCCCGTTCTCCATGAGAAGGGGCACAAGCCAGGTGGTCAGCCCCCAGGGATGGGCGCTGAGGAAGGCAGCTGAACCCAGGGAGTCCTCCCGGGATGCCCTCAGGAGGTCCCGGGCAGACAAGCCGGCTCGACAGAGTGGTCTGGTCAGTTTTGGAATGAGTGCCTGCAGGCGAGTTTCCCCCTCCTCCTGTGAGGGGCAGGTCGTGGCTTAAGGTCTGCCTCACCTTAGGGGCTTCCGTGGGTCCTGTGAGGGTGTTTGTCCTTGGGGGAAATCCCCTCCCTGCCTTTCCTGCAGGTCCTGGGTTCCTCAAGGGCAAGGGCTCCCCTAGATTGGCAGCTCCGCTGGGTGCCCGACACAGGGGCAACATGCAGGCGCCCAGGTGGGTTCATTGACTGACGGATGAACAGCTGATCTAGTTGAGTTTCACCTGGGGCAGGGTCAGGACGTGGCAGGCAGGACAAGGAGGCTTCCTCAGGGAGCACACCCAGTGCAGAGGTCCACCTCCAACTGTCTTCAGCCCTGTGGTCAGTGTCCAGGCGGAACCAGGCTTCCATGGGGCCAGTCTGGACCCCCTGGGCCTTCCCCAGCAACTTCACCATCAGGGCTGCCTGGGGCTTCCTCTGGCCAGCTTTCTGTGCCTAGGGCAGGCTGCACTGCCCAGAGGAGACCCCGAGAAGGACCCTGCACCCATGATGGACAGGCCTCTATGGGTGTGTGTGTCCTGAGGCTACTGGAGCAGCACCCATAGGTTGGCTGGCAGTTCTGGAGCACGGAGTGTACAGTCTCCAGGGCTGTGCTCCCTCCAGAGGTTCCAGGGCAGAGGCTCCCTGGACTCTTCCTTGGTGGGGTCATCCTCAGTCCCTGGCTTGTGGTGGCATTACCCTGTTCTCTGCTCAGGTCTTCATGCAGCGTTCGCTCTCAGTCCTGATCTTCTTAGGAGGACCCCCGTCATGGGATTGGGGACCACCCTCCCCCAGTGTGGCTTTCTTTTCATTATATCTGTGATGACCCTGCTTCCACAGGAGGTCTCGTGCACAGCACCGGGATTGGGATAGGGACAGTTCCTTAGGGATATCACTGGACTCTCAGTGGGACCACGTGCCCATCTCCCCATCTCTGGCTGCTCTCTGTGGCGTCCTGGGTTGGCACATCTGGATGGACGCTGCCCTTCGCACTCACCTCCCACTCCCTGCTGGCCTGGACTTCCTGGGGCACCTTTCATCTCTGCCTGGGAGCTTCTCCTCAGGAGGCGTGATTTGTTGGCCCGTCCCCAGCACAACCTCGGACGCCAGCTCAGGGCCAGAGCTGGGGTAAAGGCCAAGAGTGCCATAGGCCTGGGACCCTCCTGGCCCCAGGGCCGATCTCAGGACCTACGTCTCATGAGCCCCGACCCATGAGCTATCGCAGGGCACAGCGCTTTGTCGGGAAGACCCTGGAGGGGGACACTGTGCCGCCTTAGCCAGAGACGGAGCACTGCCTGGGACTCAGCCCCACTGCTCAGAGCCGAGACAAGAGCAGGCCCCAGGCCATGGGACTGTGGAGGGTCGGCTCTGGCTGCAGAGGGGGGTGAGCACAGGCGGCTGGGCTGACAGGGAGGGCTGCCCACCTGCACATGCCCCCCAGACACCGACTCACCTGCTCGATTCAAACAGAGCAAATCAACTTCTTCAAGACCAAAGTCTCTTTTTCATGCTCACATTTTGAGGGTGAGAACTAGGCAAATGTTTCCCACAGTCACAGCTCTGTGTCCCTTGGGTGTGTCACCCCATCCCAGGGTGGAGGACCACCTGGTGCCCGGGTAGGGCAAAGAGAAGACACTCAGGGTTTTCCGGGGATGGGATGCTGGGGACTGTGGGGATCTGGCTTCTGTCTGCTGTGATGGTCAGGGACGGGGCTCACTTCTGTCTAACAGAGACTGGTCTTCTCTCAGCTTGGTCAGCTGGATTCATGCCCTGACTGAGCTTCCAGTTTGCTTTTGGAGAGTGGGACTGGATGCAGGAGCTGCTCAGAGACTTCCTCCCTATCCGCCAACCTTTTCCTTGGCCACGCGGCACCAAGACACACAATTTTCAAATATGTCGTCTTCTGTCACATGAAGGCCTGAGCTGTCCATCAGGCATGGCAGGCTTGTGTCCACGCTGCTTATCTGTTCCTTCCCAGCCTCACCTGATGTGGGTGCGCACAGTGGCCTCAAGTGGGGGCAGGCTTGGGGCGACGTCCTGTGTGGACGGCCGGTGCACGCTGGCGGCCTGGCTGTCTGGCCCAGGGCAGGATGGCCACTCCTCTCCTCCACAGCTTTTCTGTTAACCAAGAGGACAAGAGATCTCTGGAAAGTGGACAATTCAAATACCCCTGGACGGGAGGCAACACCCCTTGCTGAGGAGCCTTTGTTTCTAAGGATTGTTTAGCAACAGTTCAGCCTGAGCAAAGTCGGGGTCCTGCCGGGTCTGGGAGGAGCACACTCGGGCGGCTGATGTGATTTAGTGCCCTGTGCTGTTCCTCCTCCCCCTGAGTGTGCCCAATGCCACAGCTAAGTAGCCACGTGAGGATGAGAGCTGAGGTGGGGTGACACTTCTGAGAGCCACGGGTCACCACAGGAGCCAGCCAACCACAGAGCTCAGAGAGAAGCCAGGACCAGATTCTCACCCCAGCCTCAGAAGGAACCCACCCCGCCCAGACTTCCAGCCTCCAGCACTGTGAAGCCATCTGCGCTGTCTTTAAGACTCTGGTGTGTGGCTTTTTGCTAGAGCCGTCCTGGCAAGCCAAACCACCCACCCAAACCTGCCGCAGTCGGGCTGCAGCAAAATAACCGGGGGTGACGAGCAACTGGTGTACATTGATACAGCAGGAGTGGGAGCCGTTTATTGTAGGACAGGAGGGGTATTTATACATTCCACACAGCTTATCTAATTAGCATAAACTAGATACAGCAGTCAACCAATAAGGAATCTCCACACTTAATGGCTCGCTGGCGTTACTTCACAAACCACTCCCTCTGGCAAAATGCCAGGCGCCATCCAGACTTGTTTACAGACTCTAACACAAACCCACAGGCGCATTCCTTGGAGTGTGTCACCTTCTCACATTTTGTAAGATACTCTAAACCCTGTGCCTGGGATATAACACAGGACTGTCCCGCGGTTGACATGGGTCACGGTCAAGAGTGGAAATAAGTGTGTCAGACAGACTCCAAGTGTAGGGCTCCCCATTAAATTTGAAATCCCATAAACAATGAATGATTTTTAGTATGAGTGTGTCCCATGCAATGTCTAGGAGATACTTATACTAAGCCGGCTCTCCTTGTGTATCTGAAATGCACACTAACTGGGCACCCTGAGTCCTGCCTGGACCTCCCGGTGGCTTCCCCTGAAGTTATTTAAGTCAAGTGCACTTAGGAAGTGCACGGCACACTGATCTTCAGAGCGAGCAGGATCTCCAGCTTTCTCCCCCGTGGGACCTGCGGATTTCCTCAGGATGCACTCGTCAGCGGAGACGGCTCCTCCATGTGCCCGTGCCGCAGGCTCCTCGGCTCTCACTGTTGACACAGTTGGGGCTGTTCGGAGCCGCCTCCTCGTGGGGAGAATAAATCATCTCTCAAGCCGATCTGTGCCTCAGCTTTCTGCTGAGGCTGCAACCAAGGGTCAGATTTATAACCTTCTGGGCGAACTTTCACGGTCACATGTCCATGAGGGGCTATAACAAGACCAGCTCACACAGACCTCGAATCCAGCAGGGGCCCGGGCTTCGTGGTAAAGCACTAGACCATGTTAAGGCCTTTGGAGCCCAAATAGCAAAATTCTCAGAGTATCTTTTGTTCAATGCCTTAAAAAAACCAACAGAAAAGTAAACCAGTTCCTTTAAAAGCAAAGTAATAAAACTCTGCTAAGCATGGATATAAATGGCCCCTGACCCTCTGGGAGGTGAGAGCACTCAGAATGACCATGCAGAGCTGGGGTCAGGCAAGCAAGGTGTGGCCAAGGCCTCCCGCTGGCCACAATTCTGCCATTTCAGCTGGTGTCTGGACACTGGCCTGCAGCATGTCTCACATTCAATGTAAACTCGGAACGAAGGCATCACCTCTCCATGGAACACTTCTACTGGGAACTAAAGGAGGAGCTTCCACCCAAAGGAATAGACAAATTCGCAGACACCTGCACTTTGCCAAGACTATGCCGTGAAAATATAGAAAACCCAAGCAGACCAATGGCCAGTGACCACACTGAGCCGTTGACACAGCATCTCCCATCAAAGAAAAGCCCAGGACCCGATGGCTCCAACAGAGTCCTATCAAACATTTAGATCATTCAGAAAAAAATGAGAGGAGGCAATTAGTCAATTATTGCAAACACATTCAGTTTTACCCTAAAACCAAAAGCAGAAAATAAAATCAGAGGCCAGTACCCACCATAGACAAAGGTGCAAAAGTCCTCAACAAACCATGGGCAAACTGAACCCAACAGCATGTGCAAACTATTATCCACCATGATCACATAGGACTCATCTCAGGGATGCAAGGATGGTTTGATTTATGCAAATCAACAAGCACCATACATCACATCAACAGGGGAGGACAAAAAACACACGATCTTTTTCGTAGATGCAGAGAAGGTAATGGGGTTTAAAGGGAAGGCCCCTCCACGTGATAAAGGCTACATAAGACAAACCCGCAACAGCATCGCACTGAGAGCAGAAAGGCTGAGCACTGCTCTCAGAGCTGGAGAGCAAGGCAAGGGTGCCACGTTCTTTACTCAGCAGAGCGTTGCAAGCTCTGGGCAGAGCAATCAGGAAATGGAGAGTCATGAAGGGTTCCGAATTGAAAAGGAGGAATTCAATTTTCTACTCCTTTCAGACTCACTTTAAATTGCATGTATGTGTGTGTGTGTGTGTGATTGTGTAACTTCAAAGACTCAACCAAAAACTATTAGTACTAATAAATGAGTTTTGTAGAGTTGTAGGATGCAAAAATCAACATACAAAAATCAGTGTTACTATGCACCACAGACAGAGAAATCAAAAAAACACCTCATTTAAAGTAGTTACTAAAAAAATACCTAGCAATCAATTTAACCAAAGAAATGAAAGATCTCCATGATGAAAACTATAAACATTGAGGAAAGAAACAAGAGAACACCAATAAACTGAAAAGACCTCCTTTGTCCATGGGGTAGCAGAAACACTGTGGTTAAAATGCTCACACTAACCAAGGTTATCACTGTGTTCCCTATAATATTTATCAAAATAGCAACAGCATTCTTTACAGACTTAGAAAACACAATCCTAAAATTTATTAAAGAACAACAAAAGCTCCTAATATTCAAAAATGTTGACAAAACAAAACAAAATGCAACGTGAAAATATGCTACAAAGTTATAGCGCTCAGAACATTCTGGCTTGGGCACAGGAAAGCTGGATGTGCACAGGCAGAAAACTCGACATCTTTCCAGTCACAGAAATCAGCTAAAAATGGATTAAATGGCTGACACTAAAGCCCGAGACTATGAAATCACAGGAGCAAACACAGAAAAACCACTTTGGGGATTGGAATGAGCAGATTTTTTTTTTTAATACAAGACTCCCAAAGCATATGAAATGTGACGAAAGATAAACACTTGAGATGACATCAAACTAGAAAGCTTCTGCAGAGCAAAGAAAGCAATCACTGGAACAACAAGATGACTTCAGACAAGGAAGAAACGTTTGTGAATTACAAATCTGATGGGAGGTCAAAATAGATGGCACAGGGAGCTCAAAAAACTCAACCACCAGTAAGTGGCCTGATTAAAAAGTGGCCGACCGTAGAGCCAGAAGGGAAGCCTCACTCTTTCACCACGTACACCAGGACTTTGTCCCCTCTCCACCTGCACCTCTGCCACTGCTGCTACCTGTACCAGGGGCCCTCAGACCACAGAGGGCCAGTAAGTGGCCTGATTAAAAAGGGCCAAACATAGACTGAAGAGAAGATGTACAAGTGGCCGATAGTTGTATGAAAACATGCTCAAGGTCACTAGGGAAATGCAAATCCAGACCGCGAGATGCCGCCCCACCCCAGTAAGAAAGCCTATTACCAAAACTGTGAGAGACAGCAGGTGCAGGGGATGGGGTGAAGACAGAGGAGCTGTGGACATTGGCAGTGGAAATGCAACCTAGTAAGATGTGGTGGAGAGCAGTAAGAGCTTCCTCAAAAATCAAAAACAGAATAAGCGCATGGTCCAGCTCCTCCAGGGTCTGCATCCTCAGGAAGGACCCCAGTTGTTGGAGAGATGCCTGCACTCTCACATTCTGGGCAGCAGTATTCAGATCAGCCAAGAGACAGAGCAGGTTGAGTGTCCCTCAGCCAATGAATAAGTGGGAAAATATGGTCCATCACACATGGACCACCATTCAGCCATGAAACAGAGATCCTGTCATTAGTCACAACATAGGTGGGACAGGAGACCATTATGTAAACAAGCCAAGCACAGAAGGACAAATGCCAAATAACCTCCCTCACATGCAGAATCTAAAAACTGTGATCTCCAAGAAGTTGGGAATAGAAGGGTGGATTCCAGAGGCTGGGGAGGATGAGGTGGGCGGGGAGGAGAGAGGCTGATTGGGTGGGGACCAGCCACTGTCAGGAGCAAGCAGCTCTGGAGCACTGCTGTGGAGGTGACTACAGGTAACAATAATGTGCTGTTTCTTCAAAAAGTTGCAAGAGAGGATTCTGAATGCTTTTGCCATAAAGAAATGGTCAGTGAGGAGGTGGATTTGTTTAAAATTACACAATGCACACATGTAGTGAAAATTCACATGCAACCTCATTTAACATATGTTTTATGTGTCAGTTTAAAGTAAATTTAATTTAATTTGAAAATGTAAAATTATTTTCATCTGCTAAAACGTCAATGAGCATGGAATATTTTCACGTAGTCTGTCTTCCAACGCAGGCTGGGGCTAGGGTCACATGTCTCAGGTCCTCAAGAGGACATTTAGCTTCCAAGCTTGTGCTCAGGTTTGCTGAATGAATTACCTTGGAGAGAAGTAGCTTGGCCCAGGAGACCCCATGAACGATCTCACTGGAATTAACCTATAAAACACCGAATGAAGGGATGATATTTAGGAAGAAGTTAGGTACCACCCTATCCAACCTGACCACTCAGCACCTTCCCTGAGTGGCACCTGAGCACCTCCAGTGAGCAGGACGTCTCTACCCGCCAAGGCCACCCCTCCTCCCTGCACTGTAGGGAGATGTGCATTTGTGGGGATGCTCACACCTGCAACCACGATCCAGCCCCCTCCCACGTGCACTTCTTCAACCAGAGTCCTGATCTGCCGAATCACAGTTCCAGCCTGCTCTCCTTCCTGTGGAAGCCGCCAGATGTCCAGAGCCACCTGGTGTTGTCCTCAAGGGTTTCTTCTCCTTGAAAGGAGACTCAAAGCCCTGTGTTACTGACTATGTCATGCAAAGCATTAGAGGCTTGGATGTTTCTCTGCTGTGCCCTGGAACACTCTAAGGTGATCTCTGCATCTCCCTCTCCTGTCATCACGTGGATCATGCTGGTTCCGGGTGCTTCTGGATCAAGAAAGTCAAGGTTTGGAACATTCTAGTCATGATGTGGCCACAACACAGCAGTGGTGGTAACAGGTTGCTCACTTACCCAGTGCCAATCTACAGAGGCAGTTTCCAATTCCAAATGTCCCCTGGAGTTCAAACACCCAAAGTGTTACGGACACTGAGAACCTGTTCTTCCTGCTTGGAGGGTTGAAGTGTGAAATCCGCAATTGTCTATCTAGTCTTCACCCATCTCTGTTGGATCATGCCTGCAATATGTGATCTCGGTCCTAATGCTTCAAGACCTGGCCTCAGAAGACAGAGAGCAGAGCCCAAGGAAACTTGCACAATTCTTGAAGGGGCTGCATGTCAGCCCATGCAGGGCGAGGACAAGGTCTTCTCAGAAGCAGGTGCCAGAACGAATTAACTGTGCTACGATTTTATCACGGGAACGACTCACGCCAAGCAAAGTGGGAGGGAGCCAGGGGGGACTGGAAAAGCCTCAAGGCATGAGCAAGAGGGAGGGAAGGGGGGCTGGTGGACACATCGAGGGGGTCCCAGCTGGATCCAGAGCCCACAGTGTCTCTGCCTCAGCGTCCCCTCTGTGCTCAGGCTTGGGCTGGGGCAGCTCCGGTGGGGCATCGAAGCACAGCCCAGCACTGGGGTCCGGATTCCAGCACCGGGTCCCTGGGTGGTTCATTCTGATCCTGAGCCTTCGTGGGGCCCCTCATGGTGCCCAGCCACATACTCAGGGGCCTGCTAGAGAGGGGGCCTGCATGGGCTGCAAAGTGGGGCTGTGGAGGGCAGGATGCGGAAGGCGAGGCCCTGTTCATTTCCTAGGTGCTGCTGGAGGACTGGCCTCTGAGGCAGGACCAGGGTGCAGCCACACTTCCTCCAGCTACAGCTGGCCTCCTTCCCAGACTGACCTGCCTGGTCAGGCAGCAACACCTCTGACATGGTATACGAGGCGGGGGTCCAGACACCTCTGTGGTCTGAGGGCCCCTGGTACAGGTAGCAGCAGTGGCAGAGGTGCAGGTGGAGAGGGGACAAAGTCCTGGTGTACGTGGTGAAAGAGTGAGGCTTCCCTTCTGGCTCTACGGTCGGACGTTCCAGGTGAGGCTTCTGGGGAGCTGCAGACCATGCAGACCCACAGAGGTGGGCACAGGTGGGGTCAGGAGAACGAGAGAGGCAGGGGTGGCCTCTGTGCATGTGTCTCCTCCAAAATTCAACATATTGAAGGCAAATATATTTTGTTGAATGAAAGTATGAATAAGAGATAAAAATTTTTAAGAAAAAGTAATTCTAGGACTAAAAAACTGCAAGAAAGTGAAGGAAAGATAGGAAATAAAGGGAATGGGAGATAGGGAAGGGGAAAGGAGAGGGGCGTGGGAGCAGGCGAGTTAAGAACAGAGCAGAAGAAAGAGGTGGAGGAGGAACGAGCAGAGGTAGAGATGGGTGTGGGTCTCAGCAGAGTCCCTGACAGTCAGAGCACCCTCAGGTCCTGTTAAGCCCAGGGGCAGGCAGACTTGTGGGTGCAGTGTAGAAGCCTCAGGGCCTTAGGGTCCCCTTTCATAAGCCCCTGGCCCCTTCTGAGATTCCTTTTAAATAAAGGGGTGAGTGCAGAGGACACTGATCCCCCAACAAAGAGAAATGGGCTCCTCCAGGGACAAAGTGCTGTGCCCAAGCTGACCAGGGGCTTAGGGACAGCCCACTGCATACGTGGTGAGTTCCCTAACAGAGAGCCTGGCAGATCATCCTTCAAGCTGCAAGATTATCCCCCTGGGAGGATAAAATGGGACAAATTTTCCCTTCAGCTTTGCTGAGTGTCCCTGTGGGACGGGCTGAAGTCACATCCTGATAACTCTTATAATTTCCATACCTTAAATAATTTAACGTGAAATCACATAAATAAAATGCTATAACTGAGCATAATTCTTTATACATTTTTCTAATAATCCTAGCCTTTTAAATTAGCATAATAACACTTAGAATAATTGAAGAATTTAATTGCATGGAGCACTGGAATATTATCCGCCGTGCTGGGTGCCATGATGAAGCTCTGATTAGCTCTAATTTAGTTGGTTTTCTCCATTTAGTTTCCATATGAGATGATGCTGCAGAGGGGAGACACACAAACACAAACCACAGGAAACCCGCTGCTCCTAAGTGCCCCCTTCCTCTGCTGAAAACCTCTAGGCACGCGCTGCCCGGCTTCAGGTGGAGGAAGAGAATTGGTGACTTGAGACGCTAAGTGGCTAAGTGTGGCTTGTGTCACTGCCCCAGGGCCACAAGAGAT
This sequence comes from Marmota flaviventris, assembly GCF_047511675.1. Taxonomy (NCBI): domain Eukaryota; kingdom Metazoa; phylum Chordata; class Mammalia; order Rodentia; family Sciuridae; genus Marmota; species Marmota flaviventris. The sequence continues at coordinate 163,165,015 of NC_092502.1, read as the reverse complement.
GTGCTCCATCCAGCTCTTTCATGTTCAAGAGAATCTTACCTTCACCCAAACCTCCCTGCTGCCCTCCTGACTTCTGCCTTCCTTTCTTCCATAATTAGGCAAGGTTGGCTCTGTTGGAAAAGTCTGGCCCGGTGTTTTTAACCGTAGAACGGAGTAACGAACATAAAACCATCCCCTATTCTGCAGGACTTTGGCAAACATAACAGGAACGAATTGTACTCTGCACGACTCTTAGATGCGTAGGTACATTTTTTTTTTTGTAGGTACACTTTTAAGGTCACTCCAAAGACCTATAAGAAATAGCACCAATGAAAAACACTATTTTGCTTTGAAAAATGAATATGGTGGATTTTGATTCATAGCAGATACACTAGTAGAGTCAGCAGACCTTTCGGCTTTTGAGGATTCACTTCTTCTGACAATAAGATCATGAAGCTGGGGAGGCCATCACTGGAAAGGCAAGAAACGGCGCTCTTGGGAAGGGCGCAGGAAAGGGGATCGCACCACTACTCTGGGGCTGCAGTCACCATGGCCCTGTGGAGACAGTGTGGAGCCCCAGGAAGCAGAATCCCCATGCCACCCAGCAATCCCTGCCCCAGGAGCTGACGTCTTTATGCCAAAGAGACACCCACAGCACTGTTCACCGCAGCCGGAATCTGGACTCACCCTGGATGCCTTTCCACAGAGGCGCCACCCAGACATCACGGTGGGTTCACACACTGGAGCGCCGCCCAGCCTCGAAAAGAATGAACCTTTGCCGGGTTCTGCTGGGCAGCCCCACCCACACTGGAGCGGGGCTAACTGGGGTCCCCTCTCACATACATACAAAGTGCCCCATGTCAGTGTCGTTTTGCAAATGTGAGCAAGCAAAGGACCATGTGTGTTTTAAGAAGCTGTAAGTGTACTCCTGGTTCTGTTTGCTCAAGTTTGTTATATTTCCAGTATACAGTAGTCATTTCTAGAATCTGGGGCTACACGCTTCTCTAAGGAGCAGAGAACGCATCTGCAGACTCCTGGGTATGCACTGTCCACCTGATATAGCATCTCTGACCAAGGCATATGTGCACGCAGAGCACAGGCCAACAGAGAGCACATGCCCGCACACACACACCCAGGAAACACATGTGTACCATAAAAGCTGCACACGTGCTCAGCAGCACCTTCAGGGGCAGGGTGGGATCTACAGGCTGCTGCTCCCTGTGGGGGACTTCAGGGTCCCTGGGATCAAGAACACACACACCCTGATGAGCGAGGGCTGTGTTGTGTCACTTGTGTTGACAGTGCTGGCCCAGATCCCACACGTGGCCTCCTGAGCTCTGCAGCCGCACGTGGCTCCAGTCCTTTGCAGCCTGTGCTCACAGCAACGCCTGCCAATGTTTCTCTCAGCCGCCTGCCTCCGTGTGGACGGAGTGCCGCACCGTGAGGTTTGTGTAGTGTGGAGCAGAGGGGTTGGGCTGCAGTGTAGACACAGAATGTGGCTTTCTGTGGCATTGGCTGGTGCCAGGCATTGCATCACCATCAGACATGTCCTGCCACAGGCGCTAGGCTGGTGAGGCTGCATGACGCTTGGCTGTATCTGAGCACTGTGGGGTAGGTACAAGCCACACAGGGAAGGCGCGGAGACTGTCTTAAACAAGTCACCCTCCTGGGAAACATTCCTCGTGGGGAGCGCCTTCCAGTTGAGCATCAACATCAGCTTCAGAGCTAAAGGGCGGTGCCTCTCCTGAGTAATGAGCCAGCCTTGCAGCTCCTGTAGTCTGAGAGGTCCTCATCGGGGCCTCTGCCTACCATACCCGCTGCCTCCACTCACCAAATGATGCCTCAGGGGCAGTCGCGGAAAGGAGGGGAGGGTGAGGGTGAGCCCCTGACTGCTGGTTCTCACTGTCAAGACTCATGTCCAGGGCAGTTTCTCTCCCAGCCCTGAGAGGGTCCAATGGAGGCCTCAACACCCAGCCTCACTGGGGAGGTAGCAGCCTACAGTGTGGACAGGGGCCCAGTGACCAGGTGGAATCTGTGCTAAGTTGCCTGTTGCCATGCAGAGATGGTCACTGTGCAGGCAGCTAGAACAAGGGTCAGCCAAGGCCAAGGGGGCTGAAAGGCACCTGAGGTGTCTGGTCCACAGGGTGTGGCTCTAGGGTTCTGGAACTCTGGGTCCTTATCCCAAACGGAGGTGTTGGTTGTCACCAGCAAGAGAGCTTGGCACAGTGGGGCGGGGTGTGCAGATGCTGGCTGCTGGCGGCTACCCTGGCGGACTCACGTCTCCGCCCTGGCCTGCACTCCACGCGTGAGCTGCTAGGCTGCAGACCCTCTGCCCATCAGCACCTGCTGCACATGACACTCCGCCCTGTGACCCCAGTGATAAACCAGGGGCTGGCAGCCACCCACAGGCAGGCAGCACACCGGCCTTCACCTGACATTTTTTTCTCATTCCTGCATGAAGCTCCCACTGTGTGCAGGCACCATGCCGGGAACTGGCGAGTTGGCATTTGTTTTGAGAATGTGGGGTGCTCCCGGAGGAGGCACTCAGCAACGTGCCGACACTGAGAAATGCAAAGAAAGCCCAGAACCTACAGAAGCAAGGGGGGTGCCGGGTGGTGGAGGCTCGCGGGAGCAAGCCAGGGGGCCACGAGCAGGGGGAGCAGAGGTGGGTGCAAGCATCGGGGTGCTGAGCGAGTGGGCTGGGCTGTACGCAAGGCAGCTCCAAACAGCGGAAGTCCATTTTCCCCAGCTCTGGAGACCTGATGTGGCCAGCGAGGGCAGGGCAGGGCACGGCGGTTCCCAAGCCTCAGGGCCCCTGCCTCACCGTGGCCCTGCTGGTGGCTGGCGGTAGTGCTGGGCACTCCTGGGCTTGCAGACCTCCAGTCTCTCCTCTGGCTTTGTGGCACCCTCTCCCAGGCATGTCTAATATGGACACTGTCATTGTGTTTGAGGCCACAGGGTGACCCAAGATGATTTCCTCATCTTGAGATTCTTCACTTAATCCACCTGTAAAGACTCTTTTTCCAAATGAGGCCATTCACTGATTTGGGGGACCCCAGTAGTGAAAAGAGCTAGAGGGATCAGAGGCCCAGTGGCCCTGGGACAAGGGGGAGTGAGGGAGAGGCAAGATGGAGCAGGTCCCTGGGGGCAATGTGACCTCCCTGCCTCGGGTACAAACAACATGGCCCTGTGCCCCCTGGCCTGGGGAAGGAACACACAGCAAGTATGTCCAGGGTGCCTGGCCCGTTCCCAGCTTGCTTAAGTCCAGGGGCTGTTTCCAAAAGCCACAAGTTCCCAGCTTCCCCCACATGCCAACTCCAAGCCTCGATGGGTCCCTCCCCAGGAAACTGCGGGTGGGCACAGAGGTCTCCAGAGCAGAAGGCCTGGGCCTAGAGGGAGCAGAGGGTCACGGTCTCTGTGTCCCTTCCCCTCTGTTCCTACTCATCTAGAGACAGGAACGTGGGGACACGTGTCCCAGGGATCCCCAGGCCACGTTCACACGTGGTCACACGCAGACTCACAGGGCGATGAACACAGACCTGTGCATACACGGGGCACACACAGAATTTAAGGTTTTTCAGAAAAGTGGCATGGATGGTGCCGGCTGCCAGGAGGTGAGCCTGCAGGCTGCGGTGGGCGAGAGTGGGCGTGAACTCTCCCAAATAAACCCGTGAAGCCAGCGATTGATTCCATCATTTAACATCCTGTGGGCCTGACAGCCCATTACAAGGCTCTTAATAACAGCGCTGCGCGGCGTGTCCCAGCCCCGAGAACACTAATTATCTCATCTCGTTGACAGGAGGTTGGCCGAGCCTCCGCTGTGGGGATCTGAACACGGGACTCGGGTTTCGGTTACTCGGCAGCCCCTGTGTCTGTGTTTCTCATTAAACAGACCAGGGCTCCGTCACAGGTGGGCGTCCAGCATCCAGAGAGAAGAGGAATGTGCTCCAGTGGCCAGGACTGCAGACGAGCTACTTGGAGTAAGATTTTTTTCTGGAAGAAAAAGGCTCTGGCCTCAGGACACACGTGGGGCAGGCTTCACCCCTTGGCGTCTCCACCTCTTGGCGTCTCCAAGTCTTCTCCCCACACAGGGTCTGAAGCACTCCTGCCTCCTGGTCACCTGGTGCAGAGGCCAACGCACCTGTGAAGGCGTTTGCTTCTGTGGCTGAGTGGCTCCAGGTGAGAGAGGGCCCCTGGCTGCTTAGGTTCCCCTCCAGGAAAGCACCCTCTCCCCTTATTCACAGAAAGTGGACCTGCATGACCCGTCCCCCCAGAGAAGGGACACACAGCATTGTGCAATGGCCATTGCTGGTGAAGGGACCTCAATGTCCAACCATGAAGGGCATGTCCACCCTATTCCTGGGTACGGTGGCAGCTTAGAACACTCCAGGACAGAGTGCCCCAGCATGAGTGGACAAGGGGTTCTGCCAAGAGCCAGGTGCTGCGTGCCCAGCTGGGCACTGCTCAGGGACAGAGGGGCTGGGTCAGGGCAGGGAAGTCTGGTTCAGTTCACATGTGCATGGCTTCTTCAAAACTCCTGCTGCGTCGCTCTTACTGTGATGGCCAAGGACAGTGGACCTCAATCCTACTACATAGGACACCCCCACTCAATGTCACAGCATACCCGAGCCAGAAGACACTGTGTTCAGAGAGTCCTCCCCAGGGAAGAGGGAATTAGGCCTTAGGCAGGTGAACACCCATCACCACTGCCCTTCCAGAGGGACAGGAGTCCTCTTGGGATCACACAGCCCTGGTCCAGGCCCCAGTGCATCAGCTCCTTGTTACATGACCAGATGGCTCTGAGGTTGGCTCCTCCCACAGGAGCCCAGAGTGCAGGTGCTGAGACACCTGGAGTCTTGGAATAAGGGAGAGTCAAGTCCTCCCCCGCCCTAGCAGGCCTCCATGTCCAGCTCTACTGAGTTCTCAGGTAAGGCCACTGGCCCTGAGGTGCCCTTGCCACGCCCCTGCCTCAGGCTCTGACAGTGGACCCCCTCTCCCACGAGTCTCCTCATAGTGGGTTTCCATTCTTTATCAAGTCCATGAGGGTCTCAGAGGAAAGTGAGGGAGGATGGAGACCACTGCCGCTCTGCCTTAGGCCTTCTCCTGCATCGCCAGCCTCGCTCTCTGGGGCAGTAGAGCACCTGGCTAAGGAGGGTGCTGGCCAGGCCCTGCCACCACCCCTGCCACCTGTGGCAAGGGACCCTGCCCGCTGGTCCCCAGCTCCTCCTCTGAACACAGGGTGGTGCTGGCCGCTGAGTCCGTGTGGAGATCAAAGAAGGCAGTGCAAGTCGGGAGCTTGGGAGCCGCTCTGGCCCAGCAGGACGGCCAGGGCTCTCTGCCTGCCATGCTGAATTACCCCCAGGCACCCACCGAGCCAGGCCTGAGACACACTCTATGATACTGGGTCACTGTGCGGGGGCGATGCCCTGCAGGACACCCTTAGTGTCACCTTAGTGTCAGGGAAGCCTGAGCTCAGTGACTTCTGACAGAACGTGAGGGCAGAGGTCAGCAACTCCCGGGAGGCAATTTTCCCCAGAAGGTTTCACTGCTGGCCCAGGCTCTGCAGCCTCCGCCTTCTGGGAAACACGGGGCTCCCCGGGCAGGCCACTGAGGCTCAGCCCTGGCCACCCAGAGGGTCCTGAGTCAGAGGCACAGATTGGGTGCCCAGACTCCCTTCCCACAACTCCCTGGTGACGGTGCTCCTGCTGCTCCGGGAGGGTCAAGTCCATCCCTCAGGAGGGCTAGTTAGACAGAATGGGGGACACTTTGGAAGTCTATCCCTGGGACTCTTTGAAATGTTCGTTTTATAAAGAAGGAAAAAGTGCAGAATCTATTCAAGAACACAGCAGACAAGGCAGCCCTGGGAGCCCGTGGTGACATTCCTGGATTAGACCCTGCCACCAGAACTGGACAAACACAGAACCACCCAACGGGAGCCTGGCTGCTTCCCGCAGAGTTGCTCATTAGCAGGAGTCCCCTTTCCCTGACAGTGACCCCTGGAGAGCAAACGAGCAGAGGCGGACCAACGGCCATTTTTGAAATGTGTGTCCACCAGCACCAGAGTTGGATCAGCCGAAGAGGGAGGAGGCAGCCCTAGGCGGTGCTAGGCAATCGCACGCGGCGGCTCCTGGGACCTTCTCACCACACTCTGTACTCCTCTGCAGTAAGTTTGGAAGAGCGCGATGTTCACAGCTACAGGCCAGCACAGCTCTTTCCTGTGAATGTCAGCACCTCAGCTCAGGCCCCTTCACACTCTATAAATTATAAAAAACTTATAAATTTATAAACACATAAAAATACTGTCAGAAAGCAAAACATGTAATCAGTGAGCACATCTTTTTACCATTTTATTCTGAAATTTTAATGGACAGAAGACCCAGCCAAATGTGTTCTCTTTTCCCTGAATAAAACTGAAGCTTTAAATAACTATGAAATAAAATTTTCCACTCTAGGATAAGTGGCTTTTTACTTTACTAATTTGCATATTTACAAATATGCCTGAAGTGTGATCAGGACCTGGCCACTAGCTTCCTGGGGGGAGGCGTCCCTTGAGCTTACATTTATTTAATGAGACGGAGCCGCCTGCAGGCTCCCTCTGCACCCAGTGATCCAATTCCTCACGTGCTTGACGTGCTGCTCAACAACAGTAAAATGAGCTTTGCTTGGGACACATCTTTAGTCTGCAGAGACTCTGTGTTAGACTTTCTTTATGTGCCAAGTTTGAGTTTGAAGATCAGCTGATTTTTTAGAAGTCCTCAAGTGTTTTTTTGAATTAGGAAAAAATACGTTTTTATAGGTTTTCATAACTGAAAATAGGCTAAGAAATTCCCCCACGTTCGCCAAAAACAAAACACAACTCTAACACCTCTCAGTGAACATGAAAGTCTAGGGAATGTGTGATTTCTGGAAAATCATCATGTGATAATTTAATAAATGTGGAGACTGTTTTTAAGTTTTTATTGAGGTTCACTAATAACAGATGTTAAAAGCCATGGGCCTAACACCACTTTACGTCCACCTTAGGAAAATTAACTCGAAAATTGATCAGTTAAGCCCCCGTTGGCTGCTGTGTGCAGGGCAGTGGTCTCTGAGGTGAAGTCTCGGCTTGCCCTGAGCCGGGCTGAGTGCCTGGGACATCTGCCCTGTGAGTGAGGACGTGGAGGTCTCGGTACCTCGTTCCTCTCTGGCTTCACCTACCCACGAGAACATGTCAGGGTCCCATGATGTTTGCACAAAACTGGAACACCAAGGAGCCCCTTTTGGCATCACGTGGGTGTGAGGAGGAGACTGAGTCTGAATCCGGGTTCACGCTCCACTTCTTTCCTAGGGAGGTGAACTTTGTATTTCATAGAACTTGCCTCAAAGGGGGGCCCACCCTAAATGTAGGACACGGGGATTTTTTTCTAAGGCCAAACAGAGTGAGGAAGAACATTCTGGGTACTCACGGCCGTCATGAAGGCCCCTCTGGTCATTAGACTCTGTCCTCTAACCCAGAGGCGATCAGCATGTTGTCACCAAAGGCCAACATTGCCCGGTCTTGACCTATGCATGTGCCTGAGGCTGGCTCCTCTCTGTGGCTCTGGAAGCTGCAGTCCCTGCCCTTTGACTGCCCTGAGCTGCTCCGTCATGAGAGCACCTCGAGTTGACCTACCCTCTGCCGTTGTGCTTGGTTATGTCCCACTGGGTGCTTACAGAGAGCTGCCATCTTTCGTGAGTAGGTGTGGTCATTCCTGTCGTATTGTTCCAAGACAGGACACTGCTGGGCCAGCGGACACAGCAGCCTTAGCAGGCCGCACGGCTCCCGAGGTGGTGGACCTGCAGCTGTGGTCCTCCAGCTAGAGGTGCGTGGTCTAGACTGCACCCACTCTGCTGACCTTGTCCAAGACCTAGCAGAGGAGTGAGTGCATACACCTTTGGGGCACTGTGGCTCTATGTCACTAGCCCTCCTGGAATAAGGGGTGTGGGGACTCCCTTGAAGGGGGGTGGTAGGAAGCCAGATTCCTTTCCCGCCTTATACTTTGAGGTGCGGGGGTGCGGGGAGAAGAAACTCTTAAGTCAGGGGAAAGGGTTGAATTTCCAAAGCAGAATTTATTCATTGCTGGGCTTAGGGAGGTTGTCTGATATCTAGAAAATTCTAGAACCTATGTAGTGAGAGAATGGGGTCCTCCAACAACCTCAGGACAAATCTTTCTGAATGACACTCATGAGAGAGATGCCAGCCAGGGCACAAGAGCACCTGCCCATTATTCATTCAGAGAATATTTTCCTGGCTTCCCTCTTTGCCAAGTCCCGTGGGGACCTGAGGGTTATGACGGGGAACTCCTGCCCTTCGTAGGTCGGAGTCAGCAGGTGGGGACTGCAGCGGGAACCCAGTCTCAGCACTGGGGACACTGCCTGCAGCCCAGGGTCCCGGTCCTCTGCACACTCGAGCATGCCGTGTGTATCCCGGGCTGCTGCCAGGCACAGGTGCATGTGAGGAGTGGCATGAGCTCCAAATTGGGAACTGCCTCCTGGGGAGAGGAGACACGAAGGGGGCACTCTGCTCAGACTAGTCCAGCAAGCCTGTGCAGGGTCATTCCTGTATCCCAGTCAGTTCACCATACAAGAACGCGCTTTCTTTTCTCAAAGTGTTCTTCAGCAAATTCTCTGTCGACCTGGGTCTTTCCTTTCCAAAGGAGGTGGAGGAGGGATGCTCTGCAGCCACACCCAGGGCACCTGGAGAAGAGGTGATCTGCAGCCACTCCCAAGGCATGTGGAAGAGGGGTGCTCTTCCACCCAGTCTATGGAAGGTCCAGAAGAGGGGTTCATGCACATGCCCAGAGAGGAGAATTGGGGAAGGTAACCGGGCAGTGACAAAGACATGGTCTGGTTGTCATTGTGCAAACACCCTCAGGCTTAGGATGTCCTCTCCATCCTTGCTCTTGCCCCAGCTCCATGCAGCCCTAGCTGCCGGTGGCAGCTGGCCACTGGGCAGCAGGTCTTAGGTCTGCGGAGCTCAGGGCATGGTGGCAGCACACAGAGCTCTCAGGCAGCAAGCAGGCTGTCTGGGAACGTGGCATGCCCTCCCCTAGACCTACAGAGCCTCCAGGGTGAGAGAGGAGGCGCAGGGGTTTCTGTGAACATGCTCCGCCGTGTGCCTGCTCAGAGGTTATGGGTGCATGAACTCTCCAGGAAGAAGGGCCCCACGAAGATGAAGCAGCAGCTGACCTGGACAGGGCTCCCAAGGACATGAAAGTAGGGTCCTCATGGGATTTAAAGCTGATGTGTGTCCCTGGTGGGAATGCACAAAGTCCAAAGTTTCCGCAGAGCAAGACATTCAGCATGTTGGTAACTGTCTTCCAAAAAAATCACTGCCCACCTTGGCTCTCGGTCACTGAGAGCTCACCTCGAAATCTCCAACCTTCTGCTGGAGTGGAGGGATTTGGGTCCCATGGCCTCTGTGCTGTGAGTTGAAAATTCAGTGCTCTACCTTGACCTACATGTGGGGCAGCTGGAATGTGTCCACCCTGCTGCAATGAGATGTGCCACCTTAGGCAGAGGGGAAGGAACCTGTGTGGAGGGAGGACCCTACTCAACATGTTCAGTACCAACACTGCAGCAAATAAACTGTTTCCTCAATAAGCGTTCAGTAAATGAAACCCTCACAAAATTTATTAACAAGAACAAGTTGTAAAATAATCATGTATGTAGCAATAATCCATGTACATAACCCATGGACCTGGATAATACACATGTACACACATGCACATGCATACACACACACAAATATCCCAATCCCAGAGGGCTGGATCTTGGAGCGGAGTAAGTATTTTCCTCTTTTGTGAAGGCAACGTAAGAGGGTTTACACCTTCACACGTCACCAGAGTTGTAAAATAAATTTTCCAACGTACTTTATTTTTGGCTTTACTTTGAGAATTTCAACTATTTCACACATGAACACACAGATACAAAAATGAGTGAGTTTCTTTTTAAAGAAATTTTTTTGCAGTGAGCTTTGATTCATCTCTTATGTAAAAGGGGAACAAAATACAAAAACCAGGGATCCATGGTCCTGCTGGCTGGCTAGATTTTCATGGAGCGTTCTACTCTCAGCCAGGGCTCGCACAAAAGTGTGTTTGTCTAGGCAGAAATCAGCCAGAACACGGAGGAAAAATAAATGAGCCAGAACATGGAGGCAAGGACGGCTCCCCGGGGAGTTAGAGGGGATCCACTGTTCACCACTCCCCAAAACGCCTTTCTACACCCGTGGTGTTATCTTTTATTTGTTCATTTATTTAAAATTGACAGATAACATTGAATGTTCTTTTCATGCCCAATATGATTTTTAGTACTATGTTTATCTGAAGTTTTGCTTTGTTTGTAAGTGTAGCCTAACAAGGGGTAACAGGCCATTCTGCATTTCTGCTCTAGAAGTTAAAGGAAAGCAAAGATTAACAGTGAGGGACAGTCACTGCCACAGATTATGAGAGATCGGTCAGCTTGAATTTGGTCCTCTTCCTTGGTAGTCACGAAGTAGCTTCCAGAGTGACATTTGTTTCTGTCAGTCTGCAAGAGTCTCAGTGAACTGTAGAGCATGAAGCTGCACAGATCTCTCAATTTCCTGCTCTGTTTATTCTCTTTCTGATCCTAACATGCATGCACGTGAACATCCACACAGTGAACATGCACACACGCACACACGTTGCATGAATACGTACCCTCTTTATCATTACTAAAAGGAAACCCCAATTCTTGACCACAGACTAGTCACATTTTTTTTTCTTTTAGAACACTAAATATCCAGCCCAGGAAACTGAAGAAATGCAGATGACCCTTGTTCTTTTTGAGAATTCTTCTGCTGGCCACTCTGTATGACAACTCTACCCTGCTTGACTTGCTGAAGCCTCAGGTTCTCAGGTCCTGCACGTCTCCTCAGAGAAGGCCAAGTGCCCAGGAAGCATCAAATGAGTTAGCCTGATTAATGCATACATTTTTCTTACTCTTAGAGGAAATTAAACAATTTAAAGTATAAAGCATATTATTATATTATGAATTATAAAATATATTACAATTTGACACAGTGTCTCATTATTTCTCTAATGTAATATATTATGTGTTTGTGCTATATATATGATATGAAATATGGTGTTAAATTATAAAGTGCATGTTTATAAAGTATAGATTTATCATTTAATTATAACAGTGCAGCAAAAAAAAATAGTAAGTAGAAATGATAGTGCTCTTGATCACTTAGAGGAAAATCAGGTTCGTTGCAGCGTCATTCTTTGGCATGTGTGTAATACCCATCAAGAGGCAGATCACGGGGCAGCAAATGTCTAATGAGCTCCGGAGGCTGGGGAACCTCCCCAGCTGGCTCTGGGGCCGACTCCTGCAGGCAGCGGGGCCTCAGCCCATCACTCCTCAGCCTCAGTTCAGCTTGGCTTTCTGGTTGGGGAGGCTGCAGAGGAAGGAGTGAGCAGGGGAGACAGAGGTCTCCATCCCATGGGAATTGAAGATCTAAGGCAAAACTAAAAAGGGACTTTCTTTGTTAGGTCCCAAGCCTTGGTTTCTCACTTGTGCACAAAGTCTATCCAGTCTGTAAGCCACCAGCTGCAGAATGAGAGGTGCCACCTTCCTACTAAAACGTCTGTGGGTCAACACCAGAGGAGCTGCATATGTGCCCAGCCCAGACTGAGAGTCCTCCAGGACAGTGCTTTGGCCCCAGAACCCCCTGAGGGTGGACAGGAACACAGCTCCTGCCCTGTCCACCCAACTCCAGGATCCAAATATGAAAAGGAAAGTGTGACCAGCAACATCCCACAAGCCTTGTTGGGTTTGCATAGTAATCCTAACCATGCTGAAAACCCAAACCTTAGCAAGCTGTCACCAACCCGTGCCTTGACCATCTCCTAGTTAGAAGCTCATGTTCCTGAATTGCTTCAGCTAGGAGAGAAAGCAAAGTCTCTTCTTCCCCAATACTGCTCCATTAGCACATCTGGAGTAGGAGCCCACTGAGAGCAGCATCTGTGTCAGAAGCCATCCGGGGCGTCACGGTCCTTCTTCTCTTAGATCCCGTCCCCGTCATATGCCGTGGCCAGTGATGGAAATCCACATGAACAAATCAGGGAAATTCCAGGAATGTGTAAAACCGTGAGGGCTCCTATGGGTGTCTAGGATTATTTCTCCCTCTTTGAAGTAGAAAAGAAGCCAGGACACCTGCAGCGCTGGAGGGCCAGCTGCAAACGCACCTGCTCCGTGCAGAACGGGGGCACCCAGCGGGCCATGCCCTGGGAGGCGAATGCACTAAGGAAAGACTGAGGATTGATGGGAGGTGTGCCCTGAAATAGCTTGTTTTAGTAAATAAATGAACTGTCTCTCCAAATAAAGTTAAAAAGAACTCTGGTGGAATAAAACCACAGTCATTTGAAAAGCAATCAGTGGATTTAAGGCAAACCAATCAGTGGCTAAAATAAGCAATTGGACGAGCTGCAGATGGTTTTATTGCAATTCGGTCCTCATAACGGGGACATGGCCACAGTCTGTTGAGACTAATTGGCTCGCTCATTTTCATAAATGCACTTTTTCTCACACGATAAAGTGGAGTCACTCATTAATGTGTTCATTCATTTAACAAACATTTGGTAAAATTCCAGTAACCTGTACAAAGAATGACGTTCATCACTACTGGTTGGAATGGGAGAAATAAAAAGGAATTTCTAAGGTACCTGATTTGAAGGAAACTGGAACTTGAAATCTGAAAAAATAAAATGAAAAATAATTGAATAAATAAAATGAGAATGTAAAAGTTAATGTCATATATCCTGTATGAATTGTTTTCTTCCCCTTAAGCAGGAAAATCTATTCTTCTTTTTCTCTGAGCTATTCCTGGCATCCAGGAGAGTGCCTTGTACACAATGAACACTTGCTGAATAAGTGAGTGAACACTCGCACTTAAGATACACACAGGCCCGAAGAGTGTTTGGAGGTGAAAATCTCAACCTTATGTGTACAGCCAGCTCCCTGCGAGTTCTGGCATCCAGCCTCCTCACTCTCAGAGCCCGTGGAGTCTAGATGGCACCTCTGGTGGTTTCCTGGAGCTGGTCCCATCAGTGACAGTGGACCTGGATTTCCAAACGCTAAGAAGGCCCACGTACTTCAAGGTGGTCCCCATGGTCCTCACCTGCCCGCGCTGGTGTCTGCTGCCGTGTTCTCCGTCTTCCGGGCGATTGCTGAGTGCTCTCCTTGTTCAGGCCTAGAAGACACTTGGGAAACAGTCCTTTGTCACCCTACCTCCACCGCCAACTTCATGCACGTCGCTGTCTTCCCGGGGGCATGAGGACCCGACTCAGTGGGGCCCAGAGGAACTCCAGGATGTGGGCACCACGTGGGAGGCCCGGGGTCCCGATGTTGGTGGCCTGTGCTCCTTGCATCTCCTCCACAGCCCTCCTCCCAGCACATCTCGGCCCTGGGATGGAGCACAGGCGCCTTCCTCAGAAGACCTGTGAGGCGTTCTGAGATTCTCCTCGACTCTCCTTCCAGCCCCTAGGACTGTGGTCCTGTCCCAGGACCAAACTCGCTGTTGGGGGCCTCTGAATTAGTGCCTTCTATATTCTCACAATCTAGGCATATGGCTTTGCGTTGAGTTTCAAAAACCTGTTTTAGCTCTGAGAGCTCACGTGGACATTTCCGTCCACTCCTCTTTGGTCTTTCTCATCACTGAGGCAGCATGGGCTTGGCGCCCAGCCTGGATGGGTCTGGCAAAGTCACGGGAGGAAGGAAGTCCAGCAGATAGCCATCAGTGTGGCAAGGTACACATACCCAGAGACACAGACCGGGGCTTAGGCTGGATCTACAAGGGGGGAAAGAAGCAGCTGGGCAGACCGAAGGTCCCAAGTGTGTGGTGAGAAGGAAGAGAGTGAGCAGGCATGTGAGCGGGCATGTGAGTGGGCATGTGAGTGGGCATGTGTGTGGGCATGTGAGTGGGCATGTGTCTGGGCATGTGAGTGGGCATGTGAGTGGGCATGTGAGTGGGCATGTGTGTGGGCATGTGTGTGGGCATGTGAGTGGGCATGTGAGTGGGCATGTGTCTGGGCATGTGAGTGGGCATGTGTGTGGGCATGTGTCTGGGCATGTGAGTGGGCATGTGAGTGGGCATGTGAGTGGGCATGTGTGTGGGCATGTGAGTGGGCATGTGTGTGGGCATGTGTGTGGACCTGTGAGTGGGCATGTGAGTGGGCATGTGTGTGGGCATGTGAGTGGGCATGTGAGTGGGACATGTGTGTGAGCATGTGAGTGGACATGTGAGCGGGCATGTGTGTGGACCTGTGAGTGGGCATGTGTGTGAGCATGTGTGTGGGCATGTGAGTGGGCATGTGAGTGGGCATGTGAGTGGGCATGTGTGTGAGCATGTGAGTGGACATGTGAGTGGGACATGTGAGTGGGCATGTGAGTGGGCATGTGTGTGGACCTGTGAGTGGGCATGTGTGTGAGCATGTGTGTGGGCATGTGAGTGGGCATGTGTGTGGACCTGTGAGTGGGCATGTGTGTGGGCATGTGAGTGGGCATGTGAGTGGGCATGTGTGTGGACCTGTGTGTGGGCATGTGTGTGAGCATGTGAGTAGGCATGTGAGTGGGCATGTGTGTGAGCATGTGAGTGGGCATGTGAGTGGGCATGTGAGTGGGCATGTGAGTGGGCATGTGTGTGGACCTGTGAGTGGGCATGTGTGTGGTCATGTGAGTGGGCATGTGAGTGGGCATGTGAGTGGGCATGTGTGTGGACCTGTGTGTGGGCATGTGTGTGGGCATGTGTGTGGACCTGTGAGCGGGCATGTGAGCGGGCATGTGAGCGGGCATGTGAGCGGGCATGTGAGTGGGCATGTGTGTGGACCTGTGAGTGGACATGTGTGTGGGCATGTGAGTGGGCATGTGAGTGGGGCATGTGAGTGGGACATGTGAGTGGGACATGTGAGTGGGACATGTGAGCGGGCATGTGAGCAGGCATGTGAGTGGGACATGTGAGCGGGCATGTGAGCGGGCATGTATGTGAGCATGTGAGTGGGCATGTGAGCGGGCATGTGAATGGGCATGTGAGTGGGCATGTGTGTGGGCATGTGTGTGGGCATGTGAGTGGGCATGTGTGTGGGCATGTGAGTGGGCATGTGAGTGGGCATGTGTGTGGACCTGTGAGTGTGCATGTGTGTGGGCATGTGAGTGGGACATGTGAGTGGGCATATGAGTGGGACATGTGAGTGGGACATGTGAGCGGGCATGTGAGTGGGCATGTGAGTGGACATGTGAGCGGGCATGTATGTGAGCATGTGAGTGGGCATGTGAGCGGACATGTGAGTGGGCATGTGTGTGGACCTTTGAGTGGGCATGTGTGTGGGCATATGTGTGGGCATGTGTGTGGGCATGTGAGTGGGCATGTGTGTGGACCTGGGAGCAGGCATGTGTGTGGGCATGTGAGCGGGCATGTATGTGAGCATGTGAGTGGGCATGTGAGCGGACATGTGAGCGGGCATGTGAGTGGGCATGTGTGTGGACCTGTGAATGGGCATGTGTGTGGGCATGTGAGTGGGCATGTGTGTGGGCATGTGTGTGGGCATGCGAGTGGGCATGTGAGTGGGCATGTGTGTGGACCTGTGAGTGGGCATGTGTGTGGACCTGTGAGTGGGCATGTGTGTGGGCATGTGAGTGGGCATGTGTGTGAGCATGTGAGTGGGCATGTGAGTGGGCATGTGTGTGGGCATGTGAGTGGGCATGTGTGTGGACCTGTGAGTGGGCATGTGTGTGGACCTGTGAGTGGGCATGTGAGTGGGCATGTGAGTGGGACATGTGAGTGGGACATGTGAGCGGGCATGTGATCGGGCATCTGTGTGGACCTGTGAGAGGGCATGTGTGTGGGCATGTGAGTGGGCATGTGAGCGGGCATGTATGTGAGCATGTGAGTGGGCATGTGAGCGGACATGTGAGCGGGCATGTGAGTGGGCATGTGAGTGGGCATGTGTGTGGACCTTTGAGTGGGCATGTGTGTGGGCATATGTGTGGGCATGTGTGTGGGCATGTGAGTGGGCATGTGTGTGGACCTGTGAGCAGGCATGTGTGTGGGCATGTGAGTGGGCATGTGAGTGGGCATGTGAGTGGGCATGTGTGTGGACCTGTGAGTGGGCATGTGAGTGGGCATGTGTGTGGACCTGTGAGTGGGCATGTGTGTGGACCTGTGAGTGGGCATGTGTGTGGGCATGTGAGTGGGCATGTGTGTGAGCATGTGAGTGGGCATGTGAGTGGGCATGTGTGTGGGCATGTGAGTGGGCATGTGTGTGGACCTGTGAGCAGGCATGTGTGTGGGCATGTGAGTGGGCATGTGCGTCTGTCCCTGGAGGGAGTGTGCAGAAACCAGAGAGATCTTCCAAGAGACACGGGAGCTGGTTCTAGTTGTGGGAGAGATGGGGGGCCATGCATATGGTGTCTGAATCATCCCAGTAGAGGTCAGCTTTTTCTCCTAGACAAACCTAGTGTCCAGTTTCTCAGTCAAACACTAGTGTAGGCCTTGCTGGGAAGGGGTTTTATAGTGTGGTTGACATGTGAGGTCAGTTGACTTTTAGTGGATCATCCACATTGATCTGTGTGACCCTGATCTATTCAACTAAGAGGCATTGATAGCAGAGCTAAGGCTTCTGGGAGGAAGGAGGTGACATTGGACAGCCGCATCAGGTCCTACCAGAATCCCCAGCCTACCTGATGGCCCTACAGAATCCAGATGCATTGGCCATCCATGCTGGAGCGAGCTGAATTCTTTTTAGTATGTGTCTCTGTTTACCTGTCCTTCTCTCTCCGTCTATATTTCTACATCCTCATATCTCCTACTGGTTCTGTTTCTCTGTTGAAACCAAACTGATGCAGATTTGGGTGTCAGAAGTAGTTCTACAGGAACAGAATTTTAAAGATGAGTTTTATGAGTTGGTTTTGGAATTTGATAGGCATCTGTGAGATTTCCAGTAGTTAAGGGATCGTGGGTAGGCAGGGTGTGAAGTGCAACCATCATGCATGGTATCGTGTCGATGCTCACTATAGATGCTCATAAGAGGTTAAGAGGTAGTGGACTGAGCCAGGTGTGGTGGTACACACTTGTAATACCTGAAGCTTGGGAGGCTGAGGCAGAAGGATCATGACTTCAAAGCCAGCCTCAGCAATTTAGTAAAGCCCTAAGCAACTCAGTGAGACCCTGCCTCAAAATAAAATATATGGGGGGGGGGGGGGCTGGATATGTGGCTCAGTGGCCAAGTGTCTCTGAGTTCAATCCTTGGCCCAAAAGAAAGAAAGGGAGCAAATAAGAGGTAACGGGCTGAGCAACTGTGTGTCTTTCATTAGAAGACTTCAGTCAAATTGGGGCACGTGATGAGACTGACTGCTGTAAACTGTGCTGAGGCCAGAGGAGAAGCCCGAGCCTGGCTCTGGGAGATGACCTGACAGTCTCTGCATTCTTCCTTGGAAACCTCTTTATCCCTCTAGCTGCAGAGCTGAGATTCTGAAAATCAAACCCCAAAGCTCATTTTGTGAGCGGCTGAAATACGACACTGTTGGAATTCTCAGCAGGTTTGAATTCTTGAAGGGTCTGCTGTCAAAGTGAGGGCACCGTGGGCAAGGAAAGGGACCCTACAACTGGAGGGAGGGCGCATGAGGAGATCCAGAGGAGGCTGGGACACAGAGGCGGAGAAGGGGGTGACGTGGCCACAGGGCACGATGACCTACCCCACTGGGAGCTGGGAGACGCAGGAGGCGCCTCCTGAGAGCCCTCTGGGGGGCCGTGGACTGGCCACAGGTGGTCCTGGACCCCTGCCCTTGGTCGGGAGGCGACCCTCCTGATGCAGAGCTCCTGGTCTGTGGCAGCGGCTGCCGCATTGCTTGGTAACAAGCACACACCCACTCTCCCCCCAGGCGTGACCTGGAGACCCTGCCCTGGGGTCAGGGACTTTCTGATGGTTGCTGTGGACTTCTGACCGTCACTCAGGTCTTGGTCTGCAATCTGTGTGGCAGGGAACAGTCTGCACGCTCAAGACCCTGGCTGCCACCTAGGACGCTCTTCCTCGGCTGCAGATGGCCCCGAGGTTCCTCCCCCAGGGGAGCTCAGCGGCGTTCACGTGTGCAGTGCCCAGCCTGGGGGCCAGCCTGGGTGGGGTTTGGCCCTCGCCTCTCCTCTCTGCAGAGCCAGCTGCGGTCCCTTCTGGTCCCGAGATCCTGGACTCTTCTGCACCTGACATCACACTGGCCTCCCCTGCTCCCTTCTCACTCTGACCCGCTAAGCAGACTTCTCTCTGTAATCGGGCTGACTTGATGGGAGACGCCTCTGTGGCCTTCACACAAAGGAGCCTCTACGCACCACTCTAGGAAGGGCCATTGCACCCAGGCAGATGAAGGGGTCGCCATGGCCTCTTGGTCCCACTGTGTTGCATGGAGGCGTTGATGCCGGGGACGTCGGGATGTGGATTCCAGTTTCAAGCTCCGGAGGACACAGGTCGGTGCTGAACCTGGGTTTCCTGTCTGCCAGCCCTGCTGGTGGGTGCCCTTGCTCCTGTGTCCGGTGTGGCTCTGATGCCGGGGGACGGGTCAGGTGTTCTCCACTGGGCCCTGCGCTGGCGGAGGGCGATTTCCAGAAGGCACCTCCTCCAGCCACACGGTGGGGGTCATTCTGCTTCAGTCTGACTTGCACTCAGTGTCCTGGGCTTTCACAGGGCTGTTCTCATTAGTTTTCTCTTAAAAAAATGTGTGACCACTACATAGCATAGAATCCATTCCAACCATATCTTTCACTCCTGTGGCACTAATGAGTGCATGGCACAGCTGTGTGACCCTCCCTTCCTCCCGTCACCAGAACCTGTCATCATGCAGATCCCGGCTGGCCCTCAGCCCCCCGCCCTCCCTCAGCCCTGCTGGCCGGCCTCCTTTCCTTCCTGCCTCTGCCTACTCGGGATGCTCTGTGTAAGTGAGCCATAATGCTGGTCCCTTTCTGTCAGGTTCGTTCCACGGAGGTTGTGGCTTGTGCCTGAGCCTCGCTTTGTTGAGGCAGGTGATAGTCCCCGCAGGTACATACCACATTTCATAGCTCTCAGTGGACACTGCGGTCACATCCACTTTTCACAACTGAAAACATGCTTCCATGGACCTGGTGAGGTCCAACTTCGAATCCTCTGAGATACATACTCAGAGGTGGAACTGTCAGCTCAGATAATACTAAGGTTTCTAACTTTTTGGGGATAGGGGTACTGGGGCACTCGACCACTGAGGCACATCCCAGCCCTGTTTTGTATTTTATTTGGAGACAGGGTCTCACTGAGTGCTTAGTGCCTCACCTTGCTGAGGCTGGCTTTGACCTTGCGATCCTCCTGCGTCAGCCTCCGGCCGCTGGGATTTCAGGCCTGGGCCACGGCGCCCGGCTCGTTTTCCACTTTTTGAGGAAATGAGCATCATTCTCTCTTGGGTTGTCTTCAGCCGAGTTATGTCCAGTTCTTGGCTGCCTGGTCTCTGCAGCCCTTGCTCCCTGGTCTTCTCTGGCTTTGCTTTTCCTGCCTTGGTTCTGGGTAAAGCCATGTGCTGGGCCTGGCATGCATGCCCACGGGGAAGCCCAGGTGCCCTCCGTGGAGACCTACCTCTGGCCTGCTCCCAGGGCACAGGGGCGGGCAGCAGGCCTCATGTGGTTGTGTGGGGCGGGCTTGGGGTGAGTGGGCTTGAGGAGACGCTGTTCTGCCTCAGTGTCTCTGTGGGTCATCAGAGTGTCCCTTTGCTGCTGCCTGAAGTGTGGGCCTTGACTTCATTGCCTTAGTCCCAAGTTGATCTTTAAGAGGAGGCCAGTTCCAGCTTCGTTTTACCTGGACTGTGGCCAGAACCACCTGAGGTACCAAAGGCCAGCCTCGGTCCCCCAAAGTCGTTTCTACTCCAGCCAACCTGGACACTGAGGGGCAAGTCACTTAGGAACCCCGAATGCACTTAATATGTGTGTATTCTGTTCTTTAAGAATAATTTATTTACCTTTTATTTATTTATTTTTATTTGTTCTTTTTAGTTATACGTGACAGTACAGTGTATTTTGTTATACGTGACATACGTGTAGCGTAACTTCCTATTCTTGTAGTCGTACATGATGTGGAGTTATACTGGTCGAGTATTCATGTATGAACATAGGAAGTGGTTTCCAGTTCATTCTACTGCCTTTGGTGAACCTCTGCTCCTTCCCCGCAGAACCTATTGTGAGTCAGCATCTGCATATCAGAGAGAACATTCTGCCTTTGGTTTTGGGGGGATTGGCTTATTTCACATTGCATGAAAATCTCCAGTTCCATCCATTTACTGGTAAATGTCATAAATCCATTCTTCTTTAAGGTGAGTAACACTCCATTGAGTATATATACCACATTTTCTTCATCCATTCATCTATTGAAGGGCATCTAGGTTAGTTCCACAGCTAAGCTGTTGTGAATTGAGCTGCTATGAACATTGATGTGGCTGCAACTCTGTAGTGTGCTGATTTTAAGTCCTTTGGATATAGACCTAGGAGTGGGATAACTGAACTCCAATCCAACTTTTCTAAGGAATCTCCATACTGCTTCCCAAAGGGGTTGCACAAATTTGCAGTCCCACATGCAATGTATGAGTGTATCTATTTCCACCACGTCCTTGCCCACATTTATTGTAACTTGCATTCTTAATAATTGCCATTCTGACTGAGGTGAGATGAAATCTCAGTGTAGTTCTAATTTTCATTTCTCTAACTGCTAGTGATGCTGAACATTTTTCATATATTTGTTGACCAATTGTATTCTTTCTTCTATGAAGTGTCTGCTTAGTTCCTTATCCCGTTTATTGATTGGGTCATTTGGATTTTGGGTGTTATTTGTGTTCTTTATATATCCTGGAGATTAATGATATATCTGAGGTGCAGGTAGCAACGATTTTCTCCCATTCTGTAGGTTCTCTCTTCACATTCTTGATTGTTTCCTTTGCTGTGAAGAAGCTTTTTAGTTTGACACAATCCCACTTACTGATTCTTGATCTCACTTCTTGTGCTTTAGGAGTCTTATTGAGGAATTTGTTTGTTGTGCCGACATGATGAAGATTTGAGCTCACTTCTAGTAGGTGCAGAGTCTGTGGTCTAACACCTAGGTCCTTGATCCACTTTGAGTTGAGTGCAGGCTGAGAGACAGGGGTCTAATTTCATTTTATTACATACAGATTTCCAGTTTTCTCAGCACCATTTGTTGAAGAGGCTATCTTTTTTCCAAATGTGTGTTTATGGTACCTTTTTTTAGTAGGTGTGAGATAAATGTTTTTATGTGGGTGTGTCTCTGTGTCTTGTATTTGGTTCCATTGGACTTCATGTCTGTTTTGGTGCCAATACCATGCTGTTTTTGCTACTATAGCTCTGTAGTATAATTTAAGGTCTTGTACTGTGAAGCCTCCTGCTTCATATTTTTCTTGTTGAGGATTTCTTTGACTATTCTGGGCTGCTTATTTTCCCAAATGAATTTCATGATTTCTTTGTCTATTTCTAAGAAGACCATCATCAGATCCTTAATAGGAATTGCATTAAATCTTTAAAGCATTTTTGGTCGTGCGGCCATTATCAATATTATCAATATTAATATTAATTCTGCCTATCCAAGAACATGGGAGATCTTTCCATCTTCCTAAGGTCTTCTTCAATTTCTTTCTTTAGAGTTCTGTAGTTTTCATTGTAGAGGTCGTTCACTTCTTTTGTTAGATTGAGTCCCAAATATTTTATTTTCTTTGAGGCTATCCTGGACGGGATGGTTTTCCTAATTTCTCTTTCAGTGGATTCATCACTGAGGTATAGGAATGCAATTGATTTATGGGTGTCAATTTTATATCCTGCTACTTTGCCAAATTCATTTATGAGTTTAGACATTTTCTGGTGGAGATTTTTGGGTTTTCGAAGTATAGAATCATGTCATCAGCAAATAGGGACAGTTTGAGCTCTTCTTTTCCTATTTGTACCCCTTTAATTTCTTCCTTCTGTCTAATTGCTCTGGTAGAGTTTCCAGGACTCTGTTGAATAGAAGAAAGAGACATCTCTGTCTTCTGAACTCACTTATTTTAAAAAATCATTCCCTTACACAAAGAGGTATCTCATGGTATTTGTGAATTTAATATTTTGAAATAAACTCACGGGAAGTTGTAAATACAATATGTTGTCTTCGCCTCTTTTCTGTTGCCACAACAGAATGACAGACTGGGTAACCGACAATAGAGAGACGCCTCCTGGGATCTTGGCCCCGTGGCCTGGGAAGTCCAGGACACAGTGTGGGCCTCTGCAGCTAGTTTGGGGATCAGGTGTCTGCACGTAAACTTTGGGGCACATTTGAACCATAGGCACAGATGTTCCATCTGCCCTTCACCCAGCTCACCCAAATGGTCAAAGTCATGGTTCCCACCGGTTCTCCTGCTGTGAGCAGGTCATTCCTGTGGCCACAGCCCAAGCCCTGCCCACACCCCTGAGAGGAGGCTTTCTGACGGTGCCTGTTTGAGGGGTTTCCCTCCCTTCAGAGCTTGACACTGTCCCTTGTGTGTCACTCTAGTGTCACAGCAGTTCAGTCAGCCTCACCAGGCCTCCGAGAACTAAGCAAAGCCATTCCAGCCTCACAGAGAACACAGTGAGAGAATTCTGGTTGTTTGGGTTCCTGCGGGGGCGGGAGGGGAATTTCAGGGGTGGAGAGGGACTTCCACCTCTTATCTGGAGAAGAAGCAAGGTCTCCTTCTTCAGTGGCGTACGGAGGTGGTTCTGAATCACCGCACGGCTGACGCTTTTAGGAAAATCACAGTCTGTGAGTGGGAATCTGGAAAACCTGGCACCTGTGGTGAGCGTACGGCCTCGATTGCAAGGAGGAAGCCACATCTCTTTGCAGATGGAGCCCAGCTCACCCGACGCCTGGGCAGCCACGTCCAGCCTGACTGCACTGGGAGCCACCTTATGGGGAGGAAATCAGGGCTGTTCAGGAGAACCCTGCCCGCCCTGCGGTCCCTCCCAGGCTCTGAGCTCTGGGCAGGGCGGGGGCCAAGGCATGTCTTGAAGGAGCAGGGGGGCTCCCACCATGGCTGGCCCAAAGCAGGGACAGTGCATGCTGTTCTTTTGGTGCATTTCCTGTTGTTCAGTGTGGTGACTGAGATGCTTCTGTCGTCGCAGTGACTCAAGATGCACAAGTGAGCTCAGAGAACTTTCCTGTGTGGCCTTCTATGTACAAGGAGAACCAAATCCTTCCAGTCTGGGATTTTACAAGTGGAACTCCCAAGCTTTGTCTGCAGATGTTTCTGAAAAAGAAAAGACACAAAAAGAAGTTAATGTCTACCCAGCGCAGCGCCCCCGTCGGAGTGCCTTCCCAGGCCTGGTGCTGGGCGGAGGGCCGGCCGGAAGCCACCCCACGTCCGCCTGCGCCGGCTCCCCATTTCTCATTAACTGGGACCCGTTATCAGGGTGTGACCTTTGCCAGGAGCAAAAGTGCTGATCCCTGCACAACTGTAAATGAGGAGAAGGTGGAATCTTCCCTCCTGCCAATTACGGGCGGTAATTGCCGTGTAATGAAGTTAATGTTTGGTGGAATTTACAGCCTGATATTAAGCTTCTTCTGCACACTCTCCTCTTACTTCTTCTTGTCACCCAGATTTTTTTTTTAACAACAAAGGAAACAGGACAATACGTGAGGGCTCATTAATTCTCTTTGGTTTTGATTTCCCCGGCTCTCTGCTGTCCCCCTCCCGGAGGTTAAACAAGAGGCTTGTCTCAGGTCTTTCCATAAACTCTGGTTCACGGGAGGGTGAAGGCTGGGCCCCTCACAGAAGCCTGGGAGCCTCCCCTTTCACTTTCCAACAGCCTTTCAACTGCCCGCGGTTTTATGGCCTTCTTGATCACCAATTACACACCCAGGGACAATGGACCTACCGCTTAAATGACCAGGCCTCAAATTTGCCTTGATTTTCCAGAGCGCGGCAGAGCCACCCTGTCTCCGCAGTCGGGAGGCCTGATGGCGGGAATGAGGCCAAGTGGGACCTGGAAAGACTCACTTGGGGGACTACGCTCCACTCCCTGACCTGCCTCCACCTGTCCTGACCCCAGCGCCTGCTAGCACTCCACCTGACTGGGTGCTGAAGGGCGCTCTGTCCCTGTGGAGGGGAGGTGTCTTTAAACCAGTGGCCTTAGGCTCCAGGGCAAATAAAAAATAAGCCTGGACTCAGCAGCTGGAAGCTGCAGGAAGTAGGATCTGCCCAGCTCTGTTCTCCTCTGAGGACTGGGTCCTGCAAATGGGAGGGTCTGCAGGGGGACTCCTGCCTCAGTAGAAAACACTTTCCCCCCTCTGTTTGGCACCCATGGAAATGGCTCTGACCCTGCACTCATTTCTCTTTGTGAAATGAAGGAAAGTGTGGTGATAAAAATTAAGGACAGTTGAAATATTATTTCCAATGCAAAGAAGATGATTCTGACAGAAAAAAAAATGGTGAACACAACTGATGCAAAAAATACACTGCCCAGCAACTTCCTGGTTCGTGACTCCTTTACCCAGCCTGTGAAGGACTGGCTTGGATATTTTACCTGTTCCCCTTTTTCCAGGACATCAATGCTGTTATAGTGGCTGGCAGTAAGTGCCTTCTGTCCCTGCACACCTGGGAGGGGTCAGGGACTTCCAGGGCAGCAGGTGCAGAGAAGGAAACAGCCCCAAAGAGACCAACGAGGGCACCAAAGCCAGCCTTGCGTGCTGCTGGGCCTTGCCTGCAGCAATGCAGACCTGATGCTCCCAACAAATGCCTCTTCTCCGGGTCTGGAGGCTGGAGTGGGAGGTCAGTCATCCTGGGGCTGTGCCCTTGGAGGTTCCAGGGGAGGCTCCTCTGCCCCAGCCTTGCAGGTGGCTGGGATCTGGTCCTGGGCACCCTGGCCTCTGCCTCTGCTTCCTGGGTGCCTCTGCCTGGCTTCCCTCCTTTCTCTATAAGGACACCAGCTGGGGGAACCCCATCCTCATCCAGCATGACCTCTTGGTAACTAATTGTCTCTGCAAAGATCCAGTTCCCAAGTAGGCCACGTTCGCAGGCACCAGGGGTTGGGACTTGAGCAGACCTTCTTGAGCTCACCGAGCAACGCACATCAGCAACAAGATGCGAGACAGCAGGCGACCTCGAGGAAGACGCTGTGACTTCTCTCAGGAAGCCTCCTCCTGGCCAGGCCTACCCTGGAGCCCCAGGCTTCTGGAAGCTCCCAGCACCATGAGCTCCTGTCCCTGTGCAGAGCCCTCTCTATCCTGAGGCTCGCCAGGCCCTGAGATGCTTCACACAGAAAAGTGGTGCCTCGCGGTATGTGCAGAGACAGGCCGGGGCACCAATCTGTGTTGGGAAGAACAGAGAAACACAATGGCTCTGTCTGGGGACCTTTTTATTCTAAAAGGAAACATTAAGGTAAAGATGATGACAACCACATAGTAAAGACTGTTAACAAGACTACCTCCTTCTTCCTTCCGTTTCCCACTCATGGCTTAAATTACTGAGCTTGATGGAAAGCCTTCATCCACCTGAAGTAGAAGGCCTGGCCATGTGAGGGTGGAGCTTATGAGCAGTATCTTTTCTTTTGTGGTATGAAGGGAAAAACAGCTTGACCACAGCTGGAGCCCATGAATCCCAGTTTCCACCTAATGGACGTTTTCTGGGGTGGTTCTGCCAAGTGGGAATATGGCATTCCGTCATGTCTCGAGGCGACAGTGACCCACAGTGACAATGATGAAATCTCCACTGCGTGTTACTCTGGAAAATATGTCGACCTCTGGAAGAAACAAAATAATTCAAGTCATTCTGACTTGAATCCAGGGAAAAGAGGAGGCTGGTTCCTCCCTGTGGTTTGCCAAGGGAGCCTGTGCCTAACTCCTGCAGTTGTCACTTTTGGATTCTCCTGTGGAAGGAGCTTCTCAGACTCTCTGGGGTGCACAGCAGGGAGACGCACACTAGGCTGCACGGTCGGGGTCCGCAGGCCAGGTCGCGTGGCCTGGGCTGAGTTGAACCGGACAGCGCGTGCGGGCTCCGGGGCCCCCCAGGCCAAGTGCAGCCTGCACGTCTGGGCTAAGGTTCTGCCTGCAGCCAAGGAGTCTTTATTTTGATCTTGAGGGTCTTAACAAAGTGCTTGGCCTGCGCTGTCCTGAGGCTTTGGGGGTGGACGTGCTAACGTAGTGCTTCTCGCAGCGCCAGAGGGCCCGTCGTCCTTCTGACTTCCTCTCTGGGGTGGGACTCGGGGCAGTTGGAGGGCACTGCCTGCCGAGCCTTGGGCCCGTGTGGCTTCTGTGGCCTTCCGCCCCAGGCTGACCTGGGCCCTGGCCTCCCACGGTAGTGCCTCTGCCCAGGGTCCCGTGGCAGATGAGCATGTTTCTGGTAGTGCAGTTACACCTCCAGTCTTGCCACCTATCAGGGAGTGGGGTGGACTTGTCCATTGGCCTGTCCTGCCAAACAGTGGGGGCAGGTGAGAAGCAGGAAGCTTAGGTCAGCCTGAGGCCTCACATGCCTGGTTAGGTGCGCTGCTTCAGAGCCACGCCAGCCCTCGGGGCCTTACCTGGCACCTCTCGGCTCACGGCAGAGTGAGAGGGCTGGGGTAGAGTGTCAGGACAGCAGGCAGGGTAGCTTCGTTTCTATGGAAACTGCTTCTCCACGGCCAGGCCTCAGTTCCTGGCATGCATCTGCACCTGTTGAACTAATTTGCAGAGAACACGTGGTCAGACCTGCCCCTGGGTCTGTCTCTACCACGGGGAGCTCCTCTGCAGCATTTGACTTACATCTAAAATGATCTAAGTCACCAAAGTTAGCAGGCTGCATCCCCACCCACCTGAGCCTCGGCAACCCTGGCACCTTCTATGGGGCTAAAGGACTGGTCATAGGGCAGAGTCCTCAGCTCGTCCTGTGGAGATTTAATTCAAGAAACTGTGCTGACTCAGCACTACCTATTAACTACCCTGCGTCAGACTGCATCTGGCATCCTGGGCAAATGTAAGGTGGGCAGGGTTAGCCAGACACAGTGCAGCCCACTCCTCAGCCAGCGGCATGGGTATGAAAAGAAGAGGGCGTTCAGGGAGGGTGTCCACGGAGGACAGCCTAGGTGGGGCGCAGGGGCCTTAAGGGCAGTACCACAAGCAGCACTTGGCTTACTAAGGACTACCTGGGCACCACTGAGGGCTCTGGGGAGATCACCAGGGAAGCTGGTGCTTCAGGAAGACTGGCTGGGAGCAGGGAGCAAATGGAAGGTCATTTTCAACTCCCATAAGAGAACTGCTGACCCACAGCCCAACTCTGAGCCTGTAGGTGTTGCGAAGCAGCTGCCGCCTGCTCTTCTCCTGGGTCAGGAGGACGAGTGACACTTGGCCACATGCTCCTGCATGGTGACGGGGAGATACCATCTGTCATTTCAGAGCCCCTATCTCAGGGGTATCCAAGTGTGCGGAACAAGTGCCCATCGGAAGGGCTTCTACCCACAGAGGGAGATAAATCTCCAGGCTTATCTCGCCCCCCCACAGGTGCCATCTATTCTCGTGGCTCAAGACCAGAGGCGCTTCTTCACAAGCCATCGGGACACTCTGGGGAGGTTCCACAGCCACACCAGCACTCGCCCACTCATGCAGTGAGTGGTGGGCTCCACAGAGCCTGCTGCAGGACAGCAGAGTCCCAGGCAAGGCTGACATCAGCTCTTGCTCGTTCGTTCCCAACTTGTGGTTCTCACAGGAGCCTGGGCGGCCTGGCTCTGTATCAGGCACCGGGAACCGAGCTGGCGTCAGAGCCCTGCCCTTCCTAGAGGTCAGATGGCAGCTGTGAACATGCCTGCCCTGCCCTTGCCCTTGCCCTGGTCACTGGGTCTCTGTCTCCCCAGAGTGTCCTGATGGCGTAGTGTGGCTTGGCCCTCTAGGAGCTAGCACCTAAAGGGCCCGAGAGGGGTCCATGACAGACACCAGAAGAATGTCCCCCAAGGAGCATCTTTGGTGTGGCCACAGTGACTGCAGAGCAAGTGGGAGCTCCTCTCCGGCGCCTGCCACCAGACCTGACCCAGGCAGCTCGACACTCCCTGCGAGCCTGGGCTCCTGAGGGCCCTGGTGTGGGGGTACCAGGAGGTTCCACCAGCCACGCCTCCAGGAAGAAGCCCCGTCCCCACAGCTGCTCCAGTGACCCCGAGTGCAGAGTTGTTGGCAGAGTACAGGTTGCCAAGAGACCCTCGAGGGAACACAGTCACCGCGAGAGGAGCCCGGGTGTCGGGGTAGCCACACTTTCTGAGGCTCCATGCCACAGTGCCTGCCCCTGGGCCTACCTGCCGGGAGATGGCACCCCAGGAGGCGCCTTTGCCCGCCCTCTGGGGATGCAGCACTGCTACACAGGTGCCGTCCACTCTTTCCTGTCCCCTCTGGCTGGCTGCCAGGTTGGCGTGGTGTGGCTTGGCTGTCAGGTGCTAGCTCTTACAGGGACTTCCTGGCCAATCTGCATACTCCTCGCTTCACCCTGAGATTGCTCCCTGTCCTTGGCTTCACCTCCAGCGGTTGCTGGTTACAGTCCAGGCCTGTCGCGTGCATCATGGGAAAATAGCAGGGGCTTGGGTCCACGGTGACAGACCCTCCAAACCCAGACGTGGCATGGCCAATGGATGCAGCCCACATTTCCTCGTGTGCAGACGCAGGGGTCCAGAGGAGCCATCTGAGCTGGCTTCTCCATGTGCAGCTCAAGTCTGGGCAGATGCGACTCAGTGCTGTGGGGGTCCTGGGTGGGCGGTGCTAACTGATGCACTTGGTTCTGGAGTGGACGGAGCTGAGCGGCTTTGTGGTAGCTTCAGGGGCACAGAGCAGGTGTCCTTCCCTCTGTTCACTCTGTCAAAACATCCCTACGACTTTTTCTGGAGGAAAAGCTCTTTTTGAAAAAAGTCGTAGGGATGTTTTGCTACATGGGCTCTGTTTGTCTTCTGGCTTTTCATTTTATCATTTTATGTCTGGGGGGTTGTTGCTGCGATCCCCCTGACCTTACGCTCTTGGACCCTGTGCACCTGCTTCCTAAAGTCCCCTCTGCCATGTCTCACCCGCTGCAAGTCCATCCAGTCTGGAAATGGGGCAGGAAGCTGGCGTCTGGGGTGAGGGAACCTGTGATCCCATCAGAACCAGAGGCCTTACGTGTCTGCCACAAGCCGCTGTAAACGCAGGGCACTCACTAAGAGGACCGACGGCAGAACCAGCTGCTCCTCAGCTCAGCAGTGCCAGCTGTGCTGACGTGTGGGCACCGCCGACGCTCTCTGAAACCTGAGCTGGAGTCTTTGTTAGGTCGCCTGCAGATCCCGCCTGGCATCACCCTGCCTGTCTGAGAGCAGCCCCGTGCCTGCGTCACCAGGCAGGAATGTGCCCAGCACTTGGGGCGATCCTGCACCACCTAAGCTCCACAAAACAAAACACGGGGATCACTAATCATAACAGGTAGCAATTTGGTGGGTATAGTCCATCATCTATCATCTTTATGTACATATCAATAGCGGTCGACGCCCTTTGGCAAGCGTTCCAAGGGTGCCTTGCCGTCTACAACAGTAAATCATTTGTGAGCACATGTAGCAATTATGGTCTGAAATAAAGGAGTTCCATCTTACTGAGGGGAAGCACCTAATGCAGATCTGAGCAAACCGTCCAGGAGCCGCAGGCCCAGGCTGCTGTGACTCACCCTGCAGCGCATCTGGCTAATGGTTAAACCACCAGGCAGTGTGAGCCTGGGTCCCACGCACACAGACAATGGGCCTGCCCAACGCCGCTGTCAGCGGGCCTTAGAACAATGAAGCCCTTTATGTCGCTCACCTGGGGATAGACTTAGCAATGTTTTGATTTATGAAGGGCAGGCATCAACAGGCTGGGGGCGAAGCCGTGGATACGGAGAGCTGGGTTTTGGTGGAGTTATTGAGAAGTAACATGGTGGTGTTGCAGCGCATAGTCCCGAGGAGTGGGGGAACTCTCCAAGAGGGCTCCTGAAAGTCCCCATGGCCTCCGTGCCAGATCCGGTGCCTTGCAAGGGAAAAGACACTGTGACAATGCCATAGGCCGGGCCCAATGCCCTGTGTACCAAGAGGACCCTCTGCTGCTCACTGTTACCATGCAGCCTTATTTCAGGTCCCTGGAGCCTTATTTCCGGTGCTGTGTGTGCTGTGAGCAGGAGGGACGGTGAGGTCCCCTGGAACGCAGAGCGCTGCCCTGGCCTTCTCGAGGGACTTCAGGGGCAGGCACTTGCCCTACCAGCATGGCCGTCAGGAGTCGTGTCAAAGCCCAGGCCCCTCCACCCCGCAGCCCCCAAGGCCCTCCTGCGTCTTCCCCACCCCTTCCCACTCCCCAGGCACTGGAGCTTCAAGCCCACTTTCTGAAGACGGCTTTAACATGGCGACATGACGTGCTCTGTCCCACAGAAGTCGCTCCAGTGACGCTGCCTCCTCTCGGGTCACTTTCCCTTCCACACTCTTCTCACTCCGCCTCTCACTTTCAACTTCCATGGATCAGAACCAAAGAGGGACAAGTGGGCACAGATGACCGGGCCCACCTGAGGGTGGACCACCACAATTCCACATGGTGGAACAGTTACCTCCCCACAAAATCTGCCAGCCCTCGCACGTCTATTTTCATTAAGATGTCTCTACATCCTCACAGGGATGTGGGCCTGTCAAGCCTGTGGCTTCCCATCTCCCTTCGTGACCCAGGGGACCTGGCAAAGGCTGTCATCTGCACTCCCTTCTCTGTAGACATGGGGTTGGGGGGACATGGGCCCAGCTGGAAGCCCCCTCCCCTCAGCTGCCTGGATCCTGAGTCGTCTACCCCAAACTCTGTCCTGGAGAGTCCCCACCCCGAGAAAGCCTCCTTTGGCACCTGTCAAGTTGAAAGCTATCCTGGACTCCCAGGGGTCCCCAAGAGCCATGCTTTAACAGTGAGCCAGCAATCAGCTGGGTTCCCAAACACTGCTCCCGTGGCCACTGCTTGTTGGATCCTGGGTGGAGGGGAACCCCTTGCCTCTCCTCACCAGGGCTGGATGGCATTGGCATCTGCTGGCCCAGGGGCACCCACTGCAGTGATGACCTCAGGCAGAATGCCCAAGAAGGGGTCTGGGCCTCTGCAGATGGCACTGGCCACACCACTGCCTTTGTGTGTCCTGGCATGCCCACCCGAGGCCCATGGCGGGGGGTACTGTGGAGGCTCCTGAGTTCCACACTCACAGAGCAGGTCGCTGTGACCTCTGGCCCCACGGTGAGCTCCTGCGGGGCCAGAGCCAGGCCCAGGCCCTTCTGCTGCACCTTTGTGGAAAGTCAGCCAGACTGAGACTCAGCAGTCACCAGGGGCTAGGGACCGGCCTGTCATGGACACGCATTTGCCTCCAGTGAGGATCATAGAATAACACTAAGCAGCTTTCCCTCAAGAGAAAGACCGGCAGGTAGGTAGGGCTTCCTGCTTGCCACGTCCCTCACAGGAGACTGCCAGGCCCGTGAGGCCAGGGGACGGCGTGCACAGGAGTCCTTTAGTGAGTGAGGACAAGAAACATGATGAGCTCAAATTTGTTGCAAGGAAAGTTGTGATTTTTATTGACCCAAATTAATTAAACTTTATTTTTTTCACAGAATTTATTGGGTTTTTTCTCACAACAAATCAATAGATATTGACCATTCAATGACACCTTTGTTTCCTGACATTAGCTAGAAAGTAGAGTGGAAACTATGTGGGTTCATTTCTACAGATGGCCTCAGGGCATAGGAAGTGTCCTCACAGTTCAAGGACATGATCTCAGTGTCCTGTGTCCACGCAGCAGAGTTTCCAGAACAATGCCACACGCATCACTTCGTTCACCTTTCCGCCAATGTTCTGTGACTCCACCTCACAGAGAGCGTGGTGAAGGTCCAGACACACCCCGGGAGACCAGCCCTGCGAAGCCAGGACCCCAAGTCAGGTGGTCTCCAAGAGGCCCGAGGAGGAGGAGCCACAGACAGTGTCCCTATCTCAGAAGGTGGCCCGTGGCTTCTCAGGAAGAGGCGCTCTGGCCCCTTCCTTCTGCCACCTGTAGTTCCTGCCTTAGCACAAGGACCACCTAGTGGTCCTCCTCTCACACATGCCCTGCAGTCCTCTGGGGGAGTGGTCACCAGGAGGAAGGGGGCGCTGCACCCTGAATGCCCTGGGGCAGGGCACAGGGGAAAGGGCACGTGGTCCACCCACTGCCAGGGAGAAGGCCACTGCAGGTGCCAGGGTCGCGTTCCCCGGTACCCAGGGCTGGCAGGCCACGAGGTGCACAGCCCACACTGCATCACCACCCTCCCCCCATCCCTCCTGTACTTCATCTTGCTCCACATGAGCCACAGCATGCCACTCCCTTCTGTCTCTGTGTGACAAGGATCTCCCCAGCTGTCCCCAAAGTAGGCTTGAGTCCGGAGGAAGATGGAGAGGCCCTATACACCCAGAGCTTCTTTCCAGAGGCAGGGGACCAGGACCAGCCTTCCAGGACTTACTTCTCCAGAGGGGGTGACAAGGCAGCCTCCTGGGATCTCCTGGGACTGGAAACCAAGACACGGAGGGTTCTGGAGCACCTGCAGGAGAGAGAGGGCCTGTTGGAGCTGGAGGAAGCCGGTCAGATAGCTGGAGCCACGGCAACCCCGGGGGCTTCGATTCTCCCCTGTCCACGACAGCCAGCCCAGGAGGTGTTCTCCTTAGTCACCAGGTCCTTTCATGACAATTCACGTTTGCAGGAAGACTGGGGGGAAGGTTCCGAGAAGTTCCCAGTTTCCCTGACTCTTCATGTATTAGCTGGGTTGTCCAGAGAAACCAGACCAACAGCAAGTGGATCAGCTGAGCATGGAGGCCAAGAAGGCCCAGGAGCGGCTAGCTGGGGAACCAGGAGGACAGGCATGTAATAGAGTCCAAGGCCAAAAGCTGGAGACGCAGCAGCCCGTGACGTAGATCTCACCCCAACGCCAAAGATAAGGGTTGGGACAGCAGGGGAGGGAGCAGGGAGTGGCCCGGGGAATCCCTGAAACCAAAGGCTGCGGACCGAGCGTTCCGGTTCTCGGGCCAGCGATCGATGCCCCAGCACGGGAACAGGGACTCCTCCATCCCTGCCCATGTTCTTCCTGGGGACCCTCCACAGGGGGGCTGCGCCTCACTCTGTGGTTCAGCCGCCTTCAGATCTGCCCCCACTCACACCCAGATACAGTGTTTGACAGCCCAAACCCCTCGACACAAACTGACCACCCGATTAGCATCTTGCCCGGCAGCTCCTTCCACTGATTAGCCGGCGTTGGAATTTATTATTAACCAGTGTGCAGAGTTCACATTAGGATTCTCAGAGTCCTACGTTCTAGTTCTATGGGTTTGACAACAATGGAGCCACAGGACACCATTGCTGTGTCCTTCCTGCCCTAGGAAACCATGCTCTCCACCTCTTCCCCACCTGCGCATCTCTCCCCTGAGCCTCTGGCAGCTGCTGATCTTTTACTCTTTTGCCTCTTCCAGAGTGACACGTGGTTGACCTTCCAGAGTGCCATGTGTTTGGCCTTCTAGAGTGCCATGAGGTTGACCTTCCAGAGTGTCGCATGGTTGACCTTCCAGAGTGTCATGTGGTTGGCCTTGCAGAGTGTCACGTGGTTGACTTTCCAGAGTGCCATGTGTTTGACCTTCTAGAGTGCCATGAGGTTGACCTTCCAGAGTGTTGCATGGTTGACCTTCCAGAGTGTCATGTGGTTGGCCTTGCAGAGTGTCACATGGTTGACCTTCCAGAGTGCCATGTGGTTGGTTTGCAGAGTGTCATGTGGTTGACCTTGCAGAGTGTCACGTGGTTGGCCTTGCAGAGTGTCACCTGGTTGGCCTTGCACAGTGTCATGTGGTTGGCCTTGCAGGTTGTAGACTTTTCAGTGTGATTCCTTTCATTTACAATTCAAGTTTCCTCTGTGTCATTTCATATTTTTAAATGTCTGAGTGACCTTCCACTTAGCCACTTGCCTATAGATTGACGTCTTGCCCTTCCATAGTTCTGGCATTTAAGAACAAAGACGTTATGAATGGCGTGTGCAGGTTTTTGTATCAACCCAAGTTTTCCACTGATCTGGGTAAAGGCCGAGGAGCACAACTGCTGGACTGTATGGCAGAGTGTGTTTAGTTGTGCGAGGAGCCATCGTACAGCCTGCGCAGTGGCTGTAACTAGTTTGCAATACCAGCAGTGCGAGCCAGTGTCCCTGTAGCTTGTCCTCGCCAGCATGCCGTGCTGTCAGCATTCTGGATTTTGGCCACTCCACTAGAGTGTGGCCTATGAGGCCTGTCAATCAACAGTGCCTGTGACCCATGGACACCGGAGGCAGATCCTGGCTGCTCCTGGTGGAGTATGGAGATCTGTGGGGCTGCTCCTTGGGCAGCCAGGAGGGCGGCAGGTGTGGGCCAGGACAGAGAGTGAGAGGGGAAGACAAGCTGTGCTGTGAGCTCAGGTTTGCAGATGGCCTGGGCTGGGAAACATGGGCAAGGGGCCCAAACTGTCCTGTCTCCAGCTGTCAGCAAGACAGGGGGGCTCCTCCAGAGAGCACGGCAGTCTGTCTTGGCCACGCTCACCTGCGGGTCTCCTGTGGGAAGCCAAGGAGGGGTGGGGCTCAAGGGGGTCAGTGTCTCTAATTCTTCAGCCCAGGGGAGAGATTAGGCCTGGGCATATGAGCTGGGCCTCACCCTAGAGCACCCCTACCTTGCCCTGACCTCCCACGGGATCCAGTACTGGACTCCAGTACTTGGTGCACTTGCAGTGTGCTTGCAGGGACCCAGCACCTCCCTCAGCCCTCAGTGCCTTTGATTGCACTTGGATGAGTCTTCTTCCCCTGTGTGCCACAGCCCCCTATAGCACAAGCCCCAGTACATATCTACCCAACAAGCAAAGTCTGTAGATAGAACACGTGCTGGGGAGGGGTGGATGGGAGCAGAGATCAGCAGTGCTCCACGAATCCCCAGGGTGAAACCAGCTCCTAAGACTGCACGATCCGCGTGTGTGGGACTGTGTGTGTGTGTGTGTGTGTGTGTACCTGCCCCGATAGATGTCACCAGGAAATCAATGAGAGCCACCCAAACCATGGTTGCTCTCTTCCTTTCTGGGCAGAGGAGCCCCAAGCCCTAAGTCACTTTCATTCTTCCTCCTCACAAACTGGACATGTTTCTACAACATCAATAAAAAGCACTCAACCAAAAATCAAATGTTGGTAATTGAGAAGCTAGAAACTTGACTCCCTCTTAGAAAGCAGAGCTAATGATTTTTGGTTGACAATTTAAAATCTGAAATAGTGATTCCATAGCTACCTGCCAACAAAACGTGTGCCAGGGAACAGAACCAAACCCAGCTGAATGGCTGCACGGCCCCAGCTTTGGAAGAATCGGCGCTTCCACAGGATGGGCCTGGGTGGCCAGGTCTGGCTGCACAGGCAGTACCGCTGAGTGGCAGAGACGAGAGGCTGCGTTACAAGATCCCCGCTCTCAGTAGGAGCTGGTCGTGTAAGCCCTGCCGATAAACTGGGTGCTACTCTTGGCAACACCCTGTGTGGAGCTGCTGGGCTTCCCAGCTCAGTGGGGACTGCTGGCTCAGCTGTGTGTACTGTGGTCCAAAGTCCTCTGCTACCCAAGCAGCCACTAGTTAGTGCTGACCCAATGACGATGTTCCTGCTGCTTGTCAGAGTCAGCTGGTCCTTGCCCCAACTGCAGGAGTCTCCAATCCTGGTTACCCTGAAGGTCAGGGCACCCAGCTCCCAGGGGCGGGTGCTGATGCGGCCACCCTGGGACAGCACTGCCAAGGAGGTGCTTCATGGTCCCACCAGGGGGTTTCAGGCACCTCAGTGCCATTCTGAGCACATATCCATCAGGACCTGAATGATGCCCCTTGTCCCTTTATCTCCTGTATCTCCCAGCCAGTCTTCTTCCTACCTGGATTGCAAGAGTTTCATTTAGCCCTTTATCCATGAGCACCTGCCACTCTGTTCTTTTGAATACTATTTTCCAAAGTTTTCTAGCAATCAGAGCTCTCAAATGGAGCATTCCTATTCACTTTCTTAATTAAAACCTTGTTCTAGAAGCCGGTTTGTTGAATGGGGCTTCCTGCCGTACTGCAGAATTTGAATGTCTGTGCCTTCCTCTCTCCATACTCCTGATTTCCCTTCTCCACTAACAGGTCCAAACCCTTACTGTCAAAAACAGCCTCCCTGGGCAGGCTGCAGAAGCCATGAGCTGTAGGAAACACCCCTCCCCTGCCACAGGTGCCATCACATTGAGTACAAAAGGCCGTCTTGCCTGGGTGCTGTGATCTCTGATTCCCAGAAACAACAAGCCGAAGAGCCCTAAAAGTAGAACGAGAACCAAGGGCCACATGTTCTCTCTCATATGTGAAAGCCAAAGCAAAATAAGGCGGAAAATAGAGAGGATCAGATACCCACAGTGTAGGGAAGATTAGTGAGCAGAGAGGGAGACGGAGATGGAGGGGGAGGGACAGGAGTCGGGAATGGGGAATGAATTTAGCACAACCTGTGTTATATACACATACTAGGGGAATCCACCTTCTTTATAAAACACCAGACAAAAATAAATAAATGAATAGATGGCAGGGAGGGCAGCAGAGTGAGGAAGGCGGAGGAGCGGGAGGAAGGGGTGGGACTGAAATGGAGAGAATCGGATCCCATGCCTGTACCATTTGTCAACATGAACCCAACTGTTATGTATAAGTGATAAACTCTAATAAAACAAAACAAGAGGAGAACTATTAGAACAAGTTTCCACACCCGGCCTTTTGTCATTTAAAAAGCAACAGTGGCATTTTATTACTGATCCTGCTGTTTTCCATAAGATACTGTCTCAAAGCTTTAAAAAGTCCTTATTACGTACACGTGGGTACATGGTCAAACAATTGTGCTGTCCAAATAAGACGCAGAGGCATGATGGAGCCGCTGAGGTGCACCAGACCCTTCCCAGAGGAGGTTCATTTCCACGAAAGTCTCCAGCTGAGCAGATGGCCCTGGCCCCAAAGCTGAGGTCCCCCAGTGCTCGCTGCCGTCTTTGAATCCTTAAGAGTAAGCACAGACTGTCTTCCAAGGAAGCTGAACACAGGAGCAGGTGCTGCTATGGCAAGGTGGCCCCGGCCATGCAGGACATGGCTTTTGTCACCTGTACCTAGAACCTTGCTAGAAGGTCGGCAAGCTTCACCATAGTGAGACGCTGTCATTAGATACCAAAGACGTTGTGCCACTGACAGGGGCAAAAAAAAATAACCCAAAAAACAAAAAACTCGTCAAAGGCTTCACCCAAAGAGACCCAGCGTCTCACCTCTGAGAGAGCAAGGAGGCCTCCAGCATGCAGCACGGATGGCTGTCATTTTACAGGGATTATTTTAGCCACAGGAGGGCTCCCATATGAAAAGTGAAGAAAACTATTTATATAGAAATTAATCATAATCACAGAGAGTTTGAAGCAAAATGCCCCAAAATAAAGCTAACGCGATATTTGTTGTTTATCATAGATCAGACACCTGCAGACTGGACAACGAACCCCAAATTACTGTGAGAAATGCTAAAAGCACCAGTTAGCATCCTCAAGCCCCAAAGGGCTCATGCATTATTTAATTCTGCATTTACTGAACCTTCACCCACAAACATGATTTGCACACAATAAATACCACAGGTTCATTCCCCATCCTTTGTTCACATAGAAAAAAGAAGCCTGGGTGACCCGATAGCATTAAAAATCCACCCCTCCATCAATTAATCTCTTGTTTACCCCCTTCCTAAATCTGGCTCTCATGCACCTTGTGCCAAACCTGGGCTCAGGGTCCTGGGCATGCCATGTTGGACAGATGGAATTATTTTCTTTGGGAAGATGTTCTTCCAGAGCAAGGAGTTGTCCCAGGCACAGGGTGATACATTCTGAGTTGCACACCCTGGGTGCCCTCAATGAGGAATGGGTAGATATGGGCACCGGTGTGGGCAGCAGGCCTCTGAGCCCATGGGTCTCGTTTCCAGGGGCTTTCTGATGTGTAGGAAGGATGTAGCAGCTTCTCTGTGGGAGTGAGGAGCTACTCGAGACACTTTTGGTGTGTTGGTCTTAACCCTGCACACACTCTCCTGGGAGGACAAGATTCACACCCCGGCTCCCTTCCCTTCAGCTCTGCTGTGAAAGGGTGGAGTATCCAAGGTCTAAGCTGCAGCCTTTTTAAGCAATTGTGCTTAGAGGAAGACAGGCTCCTTCTGATTAACTGGCTTTGTGTCTTCCCCTAATTGAGGCCAAGGGAGCAGACACCAGTGTTGGCTCCTGTGTTCAAATGCACAGGGACCTTCTCATCCTCGGTTCCCATGAATCCTTGCAGATGTCCTTCCCAAGCTTGGCATCGTGCTGAGACATCTAGTCCACCATGCCTTCCCAAGGCACAGGGATGAGCCTTTCAGAGGTGCAGAAATCACTCCCTCAGATGGCAGGGTGGCCTTCAGCCTTGGTGGCCTCACTCCAAACTCTCTCCATGCAGAGCACCCCCAATCAGGTGACATCATGTCTAATGACTGGTTGGGTTGTTTTGGCATCACGCAGACCAATGCAGACCCAGAACCAGTCTGCCAATGGAGCACCAGCTGGGGCTGCTGCCTTACCTAAGCACAGGGAAAGAGGAGACCTCGTCAGGCTGAGGACCAGATTCCAAGTGCGGCCTGAGAGCAGTGCACAGGTTGCACACAGGGACCATGGTGAGTGGACTGCTCCCAGGGGAGGCTTTGCAGGAGCCACAGTTGGAGTGAGTTGTGGATACCGTTTTGTGCCTTGGCTCAGGCCCTTGACCCTCTTGCAGGTTGCTTTAGCCATCAGCAGCGCATGTGGAGGCGGGAAGGCTTTTGGAGTATCACCTTTCAGACATGCAGTGAGTCAGCTGTTGTTCCAACACACAGATCTGCTTAATCTTCAGGACTCCAACCTAAGCCAAGCATTTAATAAGCCTGTGGATTTGGATGCATTCAGAGCCGTCTCTGTGGGTTCATGCACGCAGAGGCGCATCCACTGTGGCCTGCATTTTTGTCTCCTTACACTTGGAAAACATAATGCCTTGGTTGCAGGGAGAGTCAAGATTGAACAGAGCAGGTTTGCGCCCCTTCTATAGGTACTGTGTGCTAAGGAATCGTGCCGCGGGAGCTCCACGTTTGTAGGTTTTTCTGTGAATCTGCTCCTGTCTGGCTTTTAACTGAGTGTGACTCCACAAGTCGAGAATGCTGGATACGTGAGGACAGCACGATTGTTGAGTAAGTTATGTGCATTTTGTGCCAAATTCTTAGCTACACTGACTTAGAATCTTGGATTGGATCAATGTTCAGGGCCACTAGCTTTCTCAGAAAACGGAGCTTCCCCAGCTGGTCATTAACTGCTGGTGAATTGTCTGAAGATTGCATGTTATTGCTGGATTAATAAAACCCACATTAAGAAAAATGAAGTTAATAATGAAGTTGGAGAGGTCCTTTCCACGGACCCTGCCACGCTGTCGACAGCTCTTAAAATGAGCAGCTAAAGACCAAAACGAGTCCTGCAGTAAAAACCAGCAGCCGGAAAACTCTCAGGTGACAGGCAGTGAGTGGAAGTCACACCTTCTGGGGACTTGGGGTCTGTGTTCACCCTCCTGATTCCGCAGAGCCGGGGTGGGACGATGGTGGCACGTGCCTTGTGTGCAGGAGAGGGGGCTGTGTGTGGCTGTGTGTGCGTGGGTGGTGCATGTGACGCACGTGTGCAGTGAGTGTGGGTGTGGCATGTGGTATGAGTGGCCGTGGTGAGTGGCGTGTGTGTGTGATATGTGTGTGGAGGGTGTGTGTATTTGTGGTATAGACGATGTCTGGTGTATATGATATGGGTGTGGTGTGTGTATCGTGTGTGGTAC
The DNA here is from genome assembly GCF_047511675.1 of Marmota flaviventris. Lineage (NCBI taxonomy): Eukaryota > Metazoa > Chordata > Mammalia > Rodentia > Sciuridae > Marmota > Marmota flaviventris. Next base: position 163,125,145 of record NC_092502.1, on the reverse strand, counting down.
ATGTGGTGTGTGTGTGTTGTGGGTATGTGGTAATTGTCTGTGCACGTGTGGGCTATATATGAGGTGTTTTGTATGCTCTAAGTGTGCAGTTAGTATGTGTGATGTGTGGTAGGTGCGGTGTGTGGTAGGTGTGGTATGTGTGTGTCAGGTGGTGGCCTCAGGCATGGGCTCTCCCAGTGTGACCGAGGACAGGGCCACACAGGGCTCTTTTCCTTGGCACAGCCTTGGGCCCAGAATGGCAGAGGAGGGCTGTGGTTTGAGCCTTTGGTTCCATCTCTCTGGAGGGGCCTCAGCCCTCTCAGGTTGAACCAAGTCCTGCACCCTTGATAACTGATGGCGTGACCTGCCCATTCCAAGTCCTGCACCCTTGATAACAGGATGGTGTGACCCGCCCATTCCAAGTCCTGCACCCTTGATAACTGATGGCATGACCTGCCCATTCCAAGCCTCAGTCCACCTGAGAGCAAGGTGTCCTCCAGATTTAGCAGGCATAGTGGGCTAGTGACAGCGCCCTGGCGACTCCTGATCTTGGCGTCCTTCTGCCGGCCTGTGTGGTGAACCTACAGGCTCTGGTTCACTGTGCCACCTGCGTCTTCTGGGGGCTTGAGGGGACATCTGCCTGGCCCCCCACCAGGCTCCTAGAGCCATCCCCAACATGGAGGTGTGACAGCAAACCCAGCCCCATTGTCTCCAGGGGCTCGGGCAGGGCCTCTCTGAGTGGCCCTCTGCACTGGCTGCTGTCTACCTGAGCCCAAGGGCAGGCACGTCAGAGGGGAGCAGACACTGGCCTTGCTCTGGACCATGTGGACCAGAGGGGTCTGTCTTCCTTGGCCTCTGAGTGTGTAATGCCCTTGGGACACAGGAGGCTGAGCTTAGGCCCTGTCCTCCCTGTCCTGCATGGGCTGTGCTGCCCACTGCCCCTCAGGCTGGCCCAGTACTCTTCTAGCTCAGATGCCCTGGCCAGGGTCTCTCTGTGGGCCATGGCTGTCCACAGCTCAGGACCCTGACATCAATTGGTGCTCACCTCCAGAACACTCTGCCTTCGGAGCGGCCTTTCTACGGACACCTCAGTTCTGCAGGGACCCAGAGGCACTTTCCATATCTACCACCTTCCCATCTTGAAAACAAGAAGCCCCAGCTAGGGACTGTGCACAGTGAGACACCACCACAGGGCTCCGAGGGCATGGGCAGTGGCCAGTGCTGCTGTGGTCTCCAGGCCCAGCCCACGGGCGCCAGTGTGCATAAAGGAATTTCCATATTTCTGCAAACTCACAAAGAGGGAGACGTTTCCCTTTCATATTTAATAAAGATCTCCTCCGTCAGCTGCAGACGGTGATAAGTGTAATATCCTTAAATGGTTAATCCAGGGATCAGGCTCAAGTGCTTTCTGCGGGTCGAAGCAGGAAGGCTGTTAGTAGCTACAGTGTGCATTTCATAAACCCGAGGAGAAATTTTTTTTGATTTGGCTCTTTACTCTATCTTAAATGCTTTATTTTTCAGGGGCAAGATAAGGCCTGGTTCTTCACATGAAACTAGAGCTTAGCCATTCCTCCGTCTCCTCCGTCAAGGAAAAGGTCCTGTCTGCGCGCAGATGTCTCAGATCAAATTGTATCGCGGAGTCCTTACCGTGCTCAGCTAGATGAACTGCCAAAAAGGCCGTAGGCAAGAACTAAATTGCTTTGGTTTCAGTACACAGTGAATTTGGCTCAGACAAGCTGAATCAGTACATTAAATGCGAATCCCTCACAGATTTCAAAGCAGCCCTTAGCACAATTATTGACTGTGAGTGATGATTATGTCTAATTGAAGGAGACTTCAGCTACCTGTGGCTCCGCTGGAGTCCACCCGCGCCGCGGCCAGCGTGGCCTCTTAATTCAATGTTCCATCTTGGGAGCCGCGATTGAAGCGGGATCCTGAAGTGTGTACACATGGTCGATAGACTTTAATAAACTTTGCAGGCTCAGTAACTAGGCTGAGTGCATAATTCAATTTTTTAATTCACAAAGGAAAATGGCTAACAAGTATGTTGGGCCACGACAGCGTATCAGCTCCCACATGCAGCATCCTTCTGGAAACAGGAGGACAGGTCCACCTTGCCCATCTGTGTCCCTTGGGAATCTGCATTTCCCCTGCGGGGTAAGGCAACTCCCACCCCCCAGGAGATCCCACCCACCCCCTTGGGCCAGGACCAACTCCCAGCAGAACTGTGAGGAAAACAAAACCCTGTGATAGCTTTGTTGTTGTTGTTGTTATGGAATTTACACCACTGACACTGGGGAGATGGAGGGGCTTCTTTGTGGACTCTGCCCGCTCAGCTTGCTGGCAAGACCTGACCCCTGCATGGCCAGCAGTCACTCCAGGGCTGCACAGTGGCCTCATCCTGCCCTGGGGAGTGATTCTCTTCAGTGAACCACAGGCATTTTCTCATGGGTCCTACATTTAGACTCTGGTACTTCTTGTTTTCTTTGAAAAAGACAAACAAGCTCCACAGTCAGATACCCCAGAGACCCCATCCCTGTCCTCAAGCCAGGCCGCGTGGGCATGCATGTGTGTGCACGTGTGTGTGCATGCATGTGTACATGCGTGCGTGGTTTTAACTCCCTGGTCATTTTCTAGTTGCGGTGAATTCGTTCTGATGGGTGCACTTAGGCCACTCGACGTTACGTTGAACAGCATTTATGGCAGGATTTGTAAATAAATCCCCTTCCTTCGCTGCACACTTAAAGCTCAGCGACATTTCCCGTGAAATTGTTCCTCAACCCTTGCACAATCCTAGCTGCGAGGCCCGTTTGCCATTAATTTTTCTAGTGAGGAATGTCCACGTGGATTCGTGCGACGATGGTAACTGGAGAATTTGTTGGAAACAAATCACGACCTTACCAAGGACCAAGCTGGCTCTGGAGGCAGAGGGACAGAGCACAGGGTGGCACGGGGGTGTCGATACTGGCTTCATGGCTGCCACATGTCCCTGGGGCTGGCCTGCCTCATGGAAAACTGTACTTGTGTCCAGACCCTGGACTGAGTCCAGATAGATGGGTATGTTCAAGATGAACAGCTTGATCAAAAACATCGGTCGCCTTCTCTTCAGGCCTAGGGTGAGACCAAGCTGTCAAGTCGCCAGGTCTCGTTCTTCTTTGCAAAACTCATCTCACACACGTACAAGTTCACTCTGGGCATAAGACATGTGCTTCAGAGCCTAGAGCACCATACGTGGCTGATGCCTCCACACAGGATCCCAGGTGACATCTTGACAACATCGACCCAGCATCATTTAAAGATTATCACGAACATGGCTGCCCAGGAAGCGGAGGCAGGGCACCCTTGGAGCCCAGGAGACTGAGGCCAGCCTGGCACCATTGCAAGACCCTGTCTGTGTGTACATGTGTGTGTCTGAGTGTACATGTATGTTTGTGTGTGCATATGAATGTGTGTCTTTGTGTATGTATGTGCAGGTGTGTCTGTGTGCATAGGTATATCTGTGTGAGCATGTGAGTATGTGTCTGTGTGTGCATTTGTGTGTCTGAGTTTGCCCGTGTGTGTATGTGAGTGTGTCTTTGTGTGTGTGTCTGTGTGTGCATGTGTGTGTCTGAGTTTGCCTGTGTGTGTATGTGAGTGTGTCTTTGTGTGTGTGTCTGTGTGTGCATGTGTGTGTCTGAGTTTGCCTGTGTATGTATGTGAGTGTGTCTTTGTGTGTGTGTCTAAGTTTGCCCGTGTGTGTATGTGAGTGTGTCTTTGTGTGTGTGTCTGTGTGTGCATGTGTGTGTCTGAGTTTGCCTGTGTGTGTATGTGAGTGTGTCTTTGTGTGTGTGTCTGTGTGTGCATGTGTGTGTCTGAGTTTGCCTGTGTGTGTATGTGTATGTGGGAGTATTTGTGTGCATATGTGTGTCTCTGTGTGAATGTGTGTGCATGTGGGTGTTTCCTTATGTGTGCACATATGTGTCTGTGTATGCATGTGTGTATCTGAGTGTGTATGTGTTTGTATGTATGTGTTTGCCTTTGTGTATGTATGTGCAGGTGTGTCTATGTGCATATGTATATCTGTGTGTGCATGTGAGTGTGTCTTTATGTGTACACATATGTGTCTATGTGTGCATGTGAGTGTGTGTCTCTCTGTGTGCATGTGTGTGTGTCTCTGTGTGTATGTGTGTGTCTTTATATGTGCATGTCTATATCTGCACATGAGTGTGTGTCTCTGTGTGCAGGTGTGTGTCTGTGTGTGCATATATGTCTGCTGTGCAGGTGTGTGTCTGTGTGTGCATGTGTCTCTATATGTGTGTGGATGTGTGCGTCTGTGTGTGCATGTGAGTGTGTCTCTGTGTGCAGGTGTGTCTCTCTGTGAGCATATATCTGAGTGCAGGTATGTGTGTGTGCATGTGTGTTCATGCATGCATGTGTCTCTATGTGTGTGTGCATGTGTGTGTCTGTGTGTGCATGTGAGTGTGTCTGTGTGCAGGTGTGTCTCTCTGTGTGCATATGTCAGTGTGCAGGTATGTGTCTGTGCATGTGAGTTCATGCATGCACGTGTCTCTATGTGTGTGTGCATGTGTGTGTCTGTGTGTGCATGTGAGTGTGTCTCTGTGTGCAGGTGTGTCTCTCTGTGAGCATATGTCTGAGTGCAGGTATGTGTCTGGGCATGTGTGTTCATGCATGCATGTGTCTCTATGAGTGTGTGCATGTGTGTGTCTGTGTGTGCATGTGAGTGTGTCTGTGTGCAGGTGTGTCTCTCTGTGTGCAAATGCATGTGTCTCTATGTTTGTGTGTGCATATGTGTTTCTGTGTGTGTCTCTGTGTGCACTTGTGTGTCTGTGAGTGCATGTGAGTGTGTGTCTCTGGGTGTCTGTGTGTGTTATGAATAAAGAGACGTTCTTCGTGGTTAAAAGTTTCAATTGCAACAACAGAGAAATGAGGGACAAACAATGTCAGTGTTGTCACTTTTACCTGTTCTTCGTTTGCTCAATAACAGCGCTCCTGGCGGCCTTGTCCCCACAGGGTCTCATGTTGGAGTCCTCGTCCTGATGTGTGAGGGTCAGGCCTTTGTGTGGTGACAGGTCATGAGGGTAGAGCCCACATGGTGTGATTAGTGCCCTTGGGAGAAGGGACACATGGACGTTTCATTCCTGTCCGCCACGTGGGGACACAGGAGAACGCAGCTCTGTAAGGCAGGACCCAGGCTGCTTGGCCCCAGCCATGCTGGCTCTTGACCTTGGACTTGCAGAGACAGGAGGAAGGTCTGTTGTTCAGGTTCCCAGTGCTTTTGCCGTGGCAGTGTGGGCTGACCAGGCACTGAGGCCACAGCTGAGGCTCCTGGGGAGCACAGAGGGGTACCTCAGTGTCAGGAGCCACGGCCTCTGCTTCCCAAGGGACACAAAGCCCAGGGAGCTCATGACAGCAGGTCCCCAAGTCACTAACACTCATCAAGTGTGTGAATCCCAAATTTTCAAGATGGCACACAGAGGGGCCGGGCCTGTGCCTTCATTTACCAGCTGCGCACGGCAATGGAAATTTGTTGAATTAAAATGAGTTCCAGAACCTAAAAGAGGGGACAGTCCCCATAATTGGGCTGTCCACAGACTTTGTCATGGCAAAGAGGGAAGCGAGCCACTGGGAGCACATTGGACCTGCTTTCTTCTCTTCCTTCCGCTCCCACGAGAGTGTGCTTTGGTTTGTTGAGTGTGTGATTTTTGCTCACTAGAGTGAGTAAAATGTTCTGGTAGGAAAGTTCCAGACTCCACTGGACTGAAGGAAAAACCAACTCTGACTTTCTTTAGCGGCTCACTCTTGTGAGTGTCCCAGCCTCCTTGGTCCTCCATTTGGGGCAAATGGAGTCTTGCCAAGACACAGATCTCAAACAGGTTGCTGTAAGCTGGTAGGTTCTCAACAAAGTCTAGCCAGTGATTCTAAGGCTATGCATATGACTCAGAGACTCTCCTCTCCTCTGGTTTGGGGAGTCCTCAGAAGTCTCCTATGGAGAGCATGGTCCCAGCGGCAGCAAGGTCAGCCAGCTGGGGGAGATTAGACAGTGATGGGACCCCGAGGACCCTGACCTCACCAGGGACTGACCCTTTGTGCCCTGGAAGGGTTTGTCCTCTCCCAGCAGCTCCCCTGTCTCCTTCTTCTGCCCTGTCCCTCTGCGGTGACGTTTCTATCTCGAGTCAGCAGGCCGTGGACTGAATCCTGAACCAAGAGCCCAAATACTCCTTTCCTCCTCTGCACTGCTCCTGTCGGGTGTTGGTGGCACCACACATCTGCTCACACGGGCCGAGACCTGGGAGATGTGACGGCACTTCACAAGGAGAGTGGCCCCTCCTGAGGGGTGTGGATGCGCCACCTCGGGTCCTGACCCACAGTGCCACGGGCAGGGAGTGGACAGGTGGCCTCCACCTGGGCTGTTTCCTGAAGTCACAGTGCTTCAGATACTGGCCTCAGCATCCCCGAGCGTGAACGGTGGGACCCACTGGCTGGGGCATCCCTGGTGTGGATGTGTCTGGCTACCAGGGAGCTCACGGGCCTGCCTGCTGCCCAGGCCCCTGTGCTGCTGCCTGAGTGGACACCCACGCAGTGACTGGGAGCACCACCAAGGCGTCTCCCTGCAGCTCTGGAGGTGAGAGGTTCCACATGAGTTCCGTGGGGCTGTGGTTAGTGGTCGGTGGGCCTGGGTCTCTCTGGAGGTTCTGGGGGACGAGGACAGGGATCGATTCCTTGACTGCTCTGATGTCCTTCTTTTCTACCCACAGGCTGCGGCTCCCTCCTCCCAAACCCATCCTTCTCACGGGACGCTCCTGCCTCCCTCTGACAGAGGCCCTGTGACCACAGACTGCCCACCTGATGGTGTGGCTTATGTCCCCAGCACAGGATCCTCAGCCTCGTTGGGTCTGCAGAGTCCCCATCACAGTGCAAGTGGCACAGTCACGGGCCACCATTACTCAGCCGACACAGCTGCCACTAGCTACAACCTCGTGGCTCCTGGTGGGGCTGGCCCTCACCAGTGACCCTGTCTGGCCATGACCATTTACCTGGCCAGAGCAACTGGGTCAGGGCACACTGCCACCCAGCACAGGCTGAGCCACCCCCTCCCACAAGCTTAGGAAACAGTGGGTGTCCTTTCTCAAATTCACTGTGTGTCGACAACCGCCAAAGCTCCGAGATCCGATGGCAATAATTTTCAAAAAAGGGCTGAGGCTGTGGCTCGGTGGTAGAGCACTTACCTAGCACGCGAGAGACACTGGGTTTTGTCCTTGGCACCACGTAATTGCAGACAAATAAAATAAAGGTATACAAAATACAATAACAGTATTTTCAAAAACCATGACAGCTCCCCCGAGAACAGAACACCCCCAAGGCAGAGCTGGGAGGCCGTGAGAGGAGACGGGCCCGCTCGGCTCAAGGCTCAAGTCTGCAACGCAGCACCGGGAGCCCCGCGTCCCAGGGCATCCCCCAAGACTGTCTCCTAGAAACCTTGCCACGCCCAGGAGGGCAGAGGACTCACCTCTCCAGCTCGGGTCTCCCGATGCCCACAGCCCCCTGGTGTCATGGTGCTGCTCCTGAGAGAAAGCAGTTTCCTCTCAGATCAAACTTGGCTTTTTTTTTTCCCCAAAATGTGGTGAACATGACACTGTGATCCCTGCAGCGTATCAGCTCAGCATTTTAAGGACCTAGGCATACGGACACCGCCCCTGTGATCCCATGTCTGCATGTTCCCACCCAGTGGGCCTCAGGCCCTAGGAGGAGGGTCTGAGAGGGCAGCACCCCACGTGTCACAACGCTTCTGCCAGTCGAAGAACAGCAGCGTGGCTCGGGCAGGAGGAGTGCAAGTGCACACACACACACACACACCCACACACACACACGCTCCCGTGCACAACATATGGAGCCCTGCAGGGCCCCCTCCTCTGCAGAATGCTGTGTTCCTGCGACCCTCAGTGCAAACCACATGCACACAAGCGTATGCTCATTTGTGGGTCCTTGTGCTGGCTCTGTGACGTGGAATCTGACTCCAGAGAGCATGGAGATGTCACACACGCTGTACACATTTACATAAATAGGCCTGCCACAGACAGACCACGCAGCCACACATGCTCTGTGTTAATCATCACAGCTCTGTAATGTATTGGATGTGTGTTCAACGTATACAAAGAATGCATTTATATATCCTTCCATACAAACCACACACACACACACACACGTTATCCATTGCAATACAATCACCCCCTATTCAGATAATGTGTATATTTATATTTTCCTAACCTTTTGAAGGGTGAACTGCTACGCCTCCTCCAGTGTAAATAATGCATTGAAGTAAAATATGGACTGACAAACCCAAGCAACAATTAATTATAGAGCACATAAATCCTTCCTTCCAGATGACGAGTGCACAGCCCTTTGTGCATAAATGTTTCTCTGGATTTTGTTTGAACTACTAGCCTCATAACATCAGATGGTGCAGTCAGGATAATTTTCATTAGAAAAATAATTATAGGCTAAATATGGTTAATAAAACATTAACTATAAATTTGAATATTTTAAAGGCATGTCCTTCTAGAAGCAGCTTCTAATGAATTTTGATGAAAATACCATGATTACTTAAGAAAAAATAAATAGATGTGGTTATTACACACAATTGTGAGATGGATGAATTACTAAAAACAATTTTAACTGGGAAATAATTATTCTGGGCAATCTGCTTCAGAAAATCAATGATTGGGAGAAGAAAAGAAAAGCGTCATGCTTCTTCATGGCTGGCAGAGCTGCGTCTAATTCCCTCCCCGTGTAGCCTCGTGAGTTTGTGGTTATTAGTGAATCAGAAAGCCTTCAGGATCTAAAGTTCAAAATGGCATTGAAACAGACACTTCTGTTGACAGATTCGGTCTGGATTGGAGGTCCTCAGCAAGGTCCCCTGGCTCTGAGGACGGACCACTTTCTACCAGGAGGCTCACAGTCACCCAGGAAGTGGGGCAGCCAGGGCTCTCCACCCGTCTGCGTTCCCTATGGGGTGCCTCCTGCTCCCTTCCAGGGCCCCCCTGGAACCCCAGCACTGGCTGGGTGCTCAAGCCCCTCTGGCCCTGCGTTCAGCACAGTACTCTGCTCTCCCCGGGGTCCCGCTCTCTGGGGGATGTGGGTGTTGGGGTGGCAGTTAGCTCACCAGGGACACTCACCTGAGCTGCCTTCCAAAGGCCACGTGCAGGGCACCGGTCTCTCCCGTGCTGCTCACCTGCCACTCTGAAGCCAGCAAGGGCCAAGGCTCTGGGCAGCAGAAGGGCACCCCATCCACACAGGGGTCTGCTAGGCCGTGTTCCATGTTCTACTGAATTCTCGCTGGTGCTGAGAAGGTGGTAGAACGCAGGTTCTTGTGTGTGGCCCACGGAGGTATTTTTCTTGATATCAGTGACCCGAGGAGCATCAATCTCAAATCTCAACCCCCTGCTCCCACTCCTCCTCTTCCTCGGGAGCCCTCCTGTCCTCATGCCCATGGCAGCTGGGGTTCCCTGCTTTTGCCATTGACCTGCGTGGTGCTCAAAATGGTTTCCAAAGACTTGCCATGTTCTCTCTCTCCTTACCATTTCAAGAAACTTACAAAGCAGAAGTGTGATCTTATTTCATGTTTTGGCCAAGCATGGAGGCCACAGACTGTATCTTGTGGGCATTTGCCCAGCGGGTTAGTGATGGACAAGTGTGGACACACCTCCACACCATGGGCTCTCGGCTTGCCATACCCAGACGTGCTCACGGACGTGCCACGGCACCCGAGGGCAGCCAGCTGGAGGGAGGAGCTCGCTGTGTGCCGAGGCAAAGGTGGGTTTCTGAAGACTGGCTCCCCCTGAGCCCTGGAGGCCCCTCCTGTGCGAAACCAGTGGGGGGAGGACGTGCCTGGGCCTGCACCCACACGCACTCTGACCCCTAGAGCCTCCTGTCGCCCAGGCCTCGGTGGCCACCACATGAAGACAGTCAGAGATGCTGTGGTGAGGCCACAGGAGGACTGGTGCTCCAGCCACACTTGGAGACACAAGCAAGGCCCAGTGGAAGCCACGGGTGGTGGCTGGAAAGCAGCACGTGAGTCCAGGCTGGAAAGATTGGGCTCTTCCCTGTAAGCCGCCTGCTCTGCAGGGTGGAGGGATGAAGGGGGGCTGTACAGGCACAGAGCCAGGGGGCAGTGTCCAGCACCAGAGCTCTGAAGACACACACAGGGGCAGGCCACGCTTTGAGTCCCTGTCCAGAGGGGGAGTCAGGGCTCCGAGAGGTCCAGGACGTGGGCTGGCATCAATCCTGTGATAGCCGCGCTCCACGCGGCCTCCCTGCTCTGCAGAGGAGCAGTCTCCATCTCCTCCTGCACCATCAGGCCTCTGAGCCCATAGTACAGGCCCTTCTCGGCCCAAGGCCAACCTCACCTGAGCCCATCAGGGGCAGCCTCGGGTCATGGTGGTGCCGCCACCATAGACGTGGACAGCTCCCACAGGAGCAGGTCATCCACCCGCACTGCAGTCCCTGCCCTGGCCTCTGACTGCATGGCCCCCTCCTGGCCCAGGCCCCACCCTTGCTGATGATCCCAGTTCAGATGAATGAGAAGCATGTGGCTCACCTGCCCCGCAGTCTCACGGACTTGATGAATGAGCAAAATGTCTGGCAAAACACATTCCTTTTCTTGTCTAAGTGCTTGAAAGTACGTTTGAGATGTCACGGTGTTGGAATGTGGCCTTCCTCAGTCATCGGTGATGTCCAGTGAAAGGGGGGTGACCGCCTGCTCACACTGCCCGTGGCCAGGCGAGAACACCACAGGGCATTGCTCATGCAGCCACTGAGGACTGCAGGCTTCCAGGGTGGATGGGACCACTCGGGGGCGGGGGTGGGGAGGACAGCAGATTTATGTGATGCTCACGACACGGGTCGGGGACAGACCACAAGCAGGGCGTGGCTGTTTCCCACACAGACCTCCACGTTTGCTCTCTCCAGAACAGCTGACCTCAGAATAGATGTCCTGCTCGGCGGACCTTCATGGGATCACTGTAAGAATCAGTTCTTCTGCTGGATCCACCTGACCAACACCCTGTCAGTGGGTGTGACCCTGAGGCAGCCGTGTGCCTTTGTTCCCATGATCAGCCTCAGAAAAGCCATTTATGCCCAGAGCAGATCAAGGAACTTCAGCTATCATCCCAGGGGACAGGTGGGACTGGGGGCTCTCCCATGTATTCTCCACCAGACAGACAGCCTGAGCAGCCACTCCCTGCCCCGGGGGCAGCCAGGCCTTCTTACACTAAGCTGGGTGCCTTGGGCCCACTGGACAGGGGGTCATGCCTCGAAGCTAATCACCACTGCTGAGCTGGGAAGAGGCGGCTGCAGGACACAGGCTGAGCCCAGGAGACCCCAGGAGAGCGTCCAGTGGAGTTCTGTCTCCACACTTTGGAGCAGAGGTGGGGGCAGAGAGGTACTAGCTCCCCAGCCAGACACTGAGCTGTGGTGGACAGCCATCATGCCGGTTCTGGTGCTCCTGCCTCTGTCCAGCCCCACAACAGCTTCTTCCTGCTCACCTCACTTCTACTTCCGGGCCGAGTCCCCCTCCCCAGGCTATTTCCTGACCCTTGGGCTCTCCTATGGTCAGACCACGTTCCCTCCTGCGATCACAAAGCTCCGCATGGTCCTACTCTCAGCCTGACTGACACTCGGGCGCCTGCCCGTCGCACCCAGCCCTGTTGGGGAGTACAGACCCCCACTGTGAGTGTGGAACGTCCCTGCCGTCTTAGGGCCTCTTCCCTTATCAATCCTGGGCACCTTCCCAGACCCCTGGCTGACCACACCTCACTCCTGGCTCCGCCAAGCTCTAGCCCAGGACCTGCCCCAGGTGGGTTTCTGCTCTGTGGCTGGTGTGTCCCCATGAACCCAGACCTGGAGGCCCTGTGCGCTCAGCAGCTGCTGGCACTGACAGCTGCAGGAGCCCCCTGAGTGCCTGATGCCGTGAATCGAGACAAACGTAGGGCTGGCCTGTTGGGCACAGGGTTTGTGAGCAGGGCATCCTCAGTGTGCCCTCTCCAGCTGCTGAGCTCTGGCAGAGTCCCCTGGGTCCCAGGGTGGCAGCAGGTGGGCTGCAGGATGGCCTGAGGGGGACAGTGGAGCACAGAGTTTGGGGTCACCACAGCTCGGGCAGGCGGGGCCACAGATGAACAGCTTCACACCAAGGGGGTGGGCAGGTGGGGCAGCAGGTGGGCATGTTTGCAAGGTCTTGTTCCAGATCACTTTTAACAGGAGTTAAAAATGATTTAATGAACAGAAAGTACCAGGGAATTCCCCACATGCCACGAACAAAGAGCAGAGGAGGTGGGAATTATGTGGGTTATGTGGTAATTACCACTGATGCGACAACCCTCCATTACCGGGACTTACCTCCTTCAAACTGGCACAATGCAGCCGGGAAGATGCCACATGTGTGGCTCCCGTTTCGCAGTCTGGGGACGTGGGAGACAGCTTCCTGGGTCAGTGCCCAATGACGAGGTCCATGCAGGCCTGACCTGGCAGGAGGGAAGCACTGCGCCCTGGCCTGGGGACTCTTGGGAAGCAAAGCTGGGCTTTTCCTATCCGTGTTGTGTTTGGGGAATTTGTTGTTGTTTTGTCATTGTGTGTGTGTGTGTGTGTGTGTGTGTGAGAGAGAGAGAGAGAGGGAGAGACACGGTAAGTGCTCAGAACATTTAAAGAGCTGCATGACGTCTACACTGCGGTTGCAAAATTTCGGGTGAGTTTGTTGGTGAATCAGAAACATGTGACTTAAATCACCATAAACACCCTGTTTAGATTTGTTCGGAACTGCCTGGCAAACGCTTGCTTAGTGTCATCAGGGAAGGGGTTGGAAATGGACCACAAACTCAGAACAAGGTGCAGCCTCAAGGTGGCCAGCCCTGTGGCAGCTGGACCAGAGCAGAGGGTGGAGTCCTGGGCCCGGCGTTGGTCCTGAGGGCCCCAGGGTCCCTGTCCCCGCCCAGGCCTGGCCTGAGTCCTAGCTCACCTCACAGTCTTCCTGCCCTGCTGCCGCAGTCCAGGCGCATCAGTCGGTCCATCATGGAGGGGCTTCCTCCCCTGGCCCAGTGCACGCAGGGACTCGGCTGCTGGGAGGTGGTGCGTGGCCGTGCTCTGCCAGGCCAGGTCCCTTACTCACTGGGAAGGAATGCAGTGGCGGGCCCTGCACCTCCAGCTCCACACAGCTCTCAGGAAATACCAGGGAGCTCCCTTCTACTCACCTGGTAGAGGACAGGAAACTCCACAGCGACTTCAGCACCATGTCGTCGCTTGGAGTCCCTGTTCCTGAGGAGGCTCCCCTCTGGGCGGGCCGCTGTGGTCTGCAGGTGGGAGGTGGGGTCGCACCATGTTGTGCTGCTGCATGGCCCCCACCTCCTCTCTGCCCCCACCCTGGGCTTCCTCTCCCCTCTGCTGTTCCGAGGCATCCTCATGGGAACAAGCTCTCTGCTCCCGAGTCTATGTGGGTGCCAGAGGGAGCGGGGGAAGCTTGGGGCCCTCCGTGTTGACAGGCTCTTCTTTTTTCACACTGGACTCTGCCTGGTCAGCCTGTCGTGTCGCCCTCCTCCCTCAACTGTGGGAAGCGTTTCTGTGCATTTTCAGCCACCAGGGCTTCCGGCTTAGGAGTCTTCTCTTTCTTCCTCATCAGGTGTCACCTCAGGGCATCCTGTGGGCTGTGCAACGCCGGTACCGGAGGGGGCCACTGACCAGAGGACAGGGACAGTGGGCCTGCGGAGTGCTTGGTGGCTGGGCGGATGTTGGAGAGGTCACCAGCTCTTCTCTGCTGGACGCCTGAAGGTGCAGGCCTCTCCGTAGGCAGCTGTGAGTGGCTCCGTCTTTCCTCCCGGTCTGGGGTCCCTTTGGTGGCTCCAGAGGTGTGCACTCCTTGCCCCAGTTGCACATGGCTGCCGAGGAGCACGTCCAGTATTAGGTGATTCCAGCCCGGAGGTATGGATGAGGACGTCCTGGCTTCCTGTGGCTGTTTGACACTGGGCATCCTTGGGGCATGTTGATTGCCACAGTGTCGCCAGTAATCTCCAAAAATGCAGGCAAAGACATGAGCTATTGATGTCACACAGCTGTGAGCTGCAGAGTTTGGCATGACTCGAACGCGGCCTGCTCATGTGCAGGACTGCAGGAAGTGCACAAGGCCACCATAGTAACGAAGCCGTGCCTCCGCTGTGCATGTGGCAGACCGCAGCTCCATGCTGAGGCCCCGCAGGCTGCTGTGAAGGTCCATCCATTGGGGCAGGAGGGTAGGACACATCTCTCATGCACTAACTTTGTTTCCACCATTGAGTATTTGCTGTTTGTTGTGAGGGCTTCGGATCCTACTCTGGCACCAGGCCGTAGGTGCCATGGCAGAGAGGGCACATCCCTTGTTCTGCCCCAGGCTGCCCATGAGCAGGGAGGAGGAGCAAGGCTGACCGTGGGCTCGGGGACTGTCTCTCCACAGCAGTTCACAGAGGAGCTGTGTGCAATGAACCGCTTGCTGGGGTGTCCTCACTTTCTGTACCACCTGCTTCTGCGCCCTTAGTGCTTTCGATCCACTGGGAATTGTCCCCACCCCTTCTGGACACCTCCCAGGCCTAGCAAGCTACCAGCCTCCTTCACAGTGTCCCCAGCCCCTTCACTTCCTGAACAGAGACGAGCAGCAGTTGGCTGGGGCTTCCCTCCTGTAGGGGAGGGGAGGAGCCAGGCCAGGGCCTGACCTGCCCTTCTCTCAGCCTTCCCGGAGTGGCCGGCCTTGGCCGGCCTGGTCAGGAGACTTGGGAGATGTGCGGCAGGAACACACTGGCCTTTTATCCTTGCCACTGTTCTTCGTCTATGATATAGAGAAAGCAGTTTGTTTATGGCAAAGAAAAATGTCCCACATTGCTGAGAAGTCACTTGTCTCCTTGGTATTGACATAATGCAAGCCCCCCTGGGGGGCTTCAATCTTGAGATACCAAACCAGGGGCCCTGCCCAGGTGTCTCCTCAGACACGCCCTGACCCCTGCTCCTGGAGGCCAGGTCTTCCCCAGCCACCCCTCTGGGCTGAGTGGGCTCCTTGGCTGTGCTGCGATCAGCAAACCCAGCGGGCTTCCATAAATGCAGCACCACAAGACCCAAGGGTGCTGTGCCCTTCATCTGAGAGGTGGCGGGGTGTTTATTTTACTAAGGTGGCAGGTAATTTCACCTTGGGTCCAAGGTGACGTGACACGTGTTTAGCAAGGCCCATGGCTCCCTGAGAGGGTGGAAATTTGTCTTAGTTTTTTTATTAATCAAACACGGGTTTACATATGATCCCCAGATAGATAGTGTATGTGCCATTAAAATTTCATGGGTGGGGATAATTTCAAAGGTCTACAAAGGCTCTTTGGGTGTATGGTAATGACAATGGTGGTGAAGGAGTCTCATCTCAAGCCGGCAGATACAGCTATGTGCACCTGAAAGTCTGTGACCCGTGATGTCTCGGCATCTGGCCCTGAGGGCAGAGGGAGGCAGCCATCTTATTAAATGTCACTTGCGTGCCACACCCCGGCACACGCACTTACCTTAACAGATGATATAATAAGGTCCAGTAGGTCAGAGCACACTGCTGAGGTTCAGGGCTGGACTGGGGGGACGAGGGCGAGATCTAAAGTAGATGGGACAGAGGGTGAGATCTGGGCTCCCAGCCTGGCCTGACCTGGAGCCCTATGCAGTCTTCTGTGCACACTGGTCTCAGACCAGCAGTGGGAATGTTCTGGCCACACTGCGGAGACCTGCTTAGTCGCAGGTCAGACAAAGCACCTGGGTCTCTCGCCTACTGTACCTGAAGGTCACTCCCAGTAGGTGGGCACCTTAGAGAGGATAGGTGGACCTGCCAAGTTGGGCTTCCGTCCTGCAGATGCCATGGATACCTCTTCATGGCCAACATCTCTAAACTGCCTGGACCACACTGGTAATTCTCATTGCTGACGGATTTCTCCACTTCAAATCATTAAATCACGTCCCCCTTCTACACCAGGCTTGCTGGGGTGGCCGTCTTCCTGTGCTCAATGGCCTCCAGCTCCTTCCGACTCCTGCGCCATCTTCTTCCTGGTCCAGCAGAGCCTCCTCTCCAGGACAGGCCGACTGCTGCTCACCAGGGCCTCCTACACTCTGGGTCTCTATCACTTTTTTTAGAGTATTGGCATTTTCATTTTATTTGCTCCATTCTTCTAACAAGGGTGTTGGCCCTTGTGGAAGACCATGCACATGTGGGTTATCCTCTGTGTCCTACACCTTGCAGGCTCTCAGAAAGCAGTGAAGTTCAGGTCAAAGATACTCAGGAAGCACCCGTCAGCGGCTGAGTGCACAGTGAGCCCTGGCTGGTCCCCAGAGGAGGGGCAGAGGGACTTCCAAAAATAGCTTTTTGCAGCACCAAAGCAGCCTCCCGAGGCAGGGCCCCCCCCCCCCCCCCCCCGATGGCTGATCTGTTTCCCAGTGATCGGTTTTCCTCCTGACCAGCTCCAGGCGTGGTCTTGCTAACCCTGAGGTGCAGAAGGGATTTCCTGGTGTTAGGAAACCCTCTGACCCCTGTGGCCTCCCACCCTCCTGGGTCGCCTGCCCCACCTGCCCACAGCACCCCTTCCGTCTGAGATTTCTGGAGATGTCCTGAGGGTGAACAAGGTATTTGAAGACATTCCGGGGAAGAAGCTGTATAGATGCAGTGCCATCTTCCCTGCCCTAAATCACTACAGATGCTGCTGATTTCTAGATGCTTGGAGACCGCGCTGCTCTCTGAGGGAGCTTCCTTTCAGCTAGCGGAGAGAGTCCCCCGAGGCTGAGCCTGTTAAAAAGAGTGGGCACAACAATGGAAGGTACCTTGGTTATAAACGGCCGTGTTATTCTTAGAACACGGGCTGAGCGGAGCTCTGGAAGGTGCTGATCTAGGGGATTCAGCCAGGCCGGATCAATGCGCCCGAAGGCCCCGGTGTTGGGCAGGCACTGTGGTGGGTTCAGCGGGTGCCTAGGCTCTTAGTGGATGTTGGCATCAGTTTGGATTTGACTGACCATCTTCTTAAGGATAAACGAAGAGCAAAGATCTTGAAATTAAAAAAAAAAAAAAAAGATGAGCAAAGGAAACTGGTTGTTCAGGGAGGAGCCAGCCTCCCTCCCCCGACTGTCTGAACCAGCCCCTTCTACTAGGGGCCTCCTGATATCTCGTCACCTCCCTGGAAACAGCCCCCATGAGTCTAAGAACTTTCATTTCGAACCGAGTATGTCAGGTACAGCGTGTTTCCACTTAGCACACTGACCTGGCCAGCCGTCTAGCCCCAGGCCCTAGGCTTCCTGGATGTGTCAGAAGGAAGTATGTCAGGAGCTGTCCACGTGGGGAGCACTGCCCAGAGAGGCCGTCTCTATAAGCAGGTGCCCTGGCCCTCAGGTGGAGGATGCAGTGATGGAATGCTTCTTCCCTGGTGTCTAGGTGACGTGTGACCCTGGCCCCAGGTGGTGTCTCTGGCATTCTCACCAGACCTTCTCCTTGATGTTGTCAAAGAGAGGGGACAGCAGCCCTGGCTTTGTCTCCTTCCAGCCCAAGTCCAGGCAGCCCAGGTCTGGTCCAGGCAAGGGCGGGGACACTGTTGAACAGAGCAGGCCTCAATCTCAGACCCTAAGTGGGTGCAGGGCGGTCTGCTGTCCTGCTGACCCCACCCTGGTGTGGCTCCTATGGTCAGGCCACATTGTCTCTGGCAGAATCTCAGCTGTGCCTGTGGGGTAGAGCAGGACAGAGACCTTACTCAGGTGCCAGGAGCTGTGCACGGCCATGTGCCCTAGCCAAGATGGCACCTCACTGACATGTCCTTCATTCTGAGGCCCCTCTTAGGAAAAGCATCCCCCACAGTGCATGAGCCAGCTCCAGGGATGTCTCAAATGGCGCATTAAAGACAGTCGTCAGCCATCAACAAGGGCATGAATGCAGCTCCACTCCATCCACCTGGAGAAACCTGGCAGCCACCACCTTGGCAATATCTCCGCTCAGCCCTCCAGCAGACGTGACCCTTCTCAGGCATGCAAGACACAGAGGACATCTCTGGGTACCACAGCAGTCACCTGGACGGGACTTGGGTTCCCTCTATCGCGCTGACATGGCCTCCGGCACAAGCATCCCAGCACGCCCACCCCTGTACACACCCATGTGCACATCCCTGCACCTGTACCTCTGCACATGCACCCCTGTGGACCCACCCTTGCACACACCCCTGCACACATATCCCTGCATGCCCACCTCTGCACACACCCATGTGCACATCCCTGCACCTGTACCCCTGCACGTGTACCCCTGTGTACACACTGTGTACCCCTGTGGACACACTCTTGCACACACCCTACACACATATCCCTGCATGCATACCCCTGCACATTCCTAGCACACACCTCCTGCATGCACAGCCTGCACCATTTTCACACACTGGGCACACAGTCCTACACTCTTCTTTGCACACACCACTTGTACATACAGCTCCGCTCACATATAAGCTTGCATATGTAACCCTGCACACACCTTCACACACTCGTCCTGCACACACAACCCCTCGTGTTCTGCTTTTCCTGGCTTTCTCCTGAGCTCCAGCCCACACACACTTGGGCAGTTGGAGGAGCCTCACCTGACTTCCATGCAGGAGACAGCACAATGTGGCACGTGGCATGAGGCCCATGGAGTGAAACAATGTCCCCATAGCCCAAAGGCCACCTGATAGCATGGGCCGCCCTCAGCAAAGCCCTCCAGAGAGGACTGGGTGTCAAGAGGCCACTGGGCTCTGGGGATTTGACACTCCTAGTGCCAGAAAGATAAAGGCACATGTTTCTTCTGACAAAATTACTAGTGAACATCTAACCCAGAGTTACAAGATAGGAAGCCAAGAGGAGGTTGCCGGAAGTCAGGGACTCCGAGCAGGTATTCTACCAGGAAGCTGAACAAAACATGCTTAGGGACAATTGTGGCTTTGGGTGTGCTTCTCCTCCCACAGGGTCACCCAGAGATGCCACAGCACCTGCTTGCAGGTAGCCAGAGGCTTCTCCACCTAGATTCAACAGGCACGGGATTGAAGAGGAAAATCGGCCAGGCTGGTCCCAAATGAGACTCAAAAATAGCCCCCAGTGCCCTCTTGTAATCTTCTCTCCCCAGCTCCTGACTCCCCCAGACCTGCAGTAAACTCCCTCGAGGGCCTCATCCCACTAAGAACAGTCAACTGAAAGTCAGCATGTGCTAGAAAGAAAACTGTCTCGGTTTTATTCCTTCAGACCTAGCACTTAACCTGTCGCCCCTGGGGCGCGAGGAGTCCCCACCATGACTTTTAGTTTCACACCCTTTGCATCTCATCCTGCAGGTTCTGCTCCCCGGAGTGAGGCAGAGGTGTGAAAAGCAGGGCGGCCACATGCCACTCGCTCTGAAGGGAACTGACCTGCTAATGTGTCAGACAAGCCTGGCTTGGACGTGGCCACTGAGACTGGATGGGCCCACCTGGCCCAGCATCGTGAAGATGGTAGCTTTGAGGACAGGAAACAGGGGGCTTGTGATTGCCTCTTCCGTCAGGAGTGAGGCCCGTCAGCACGCAGAGCAGCCTCAGGTGACAGGAGGTGGGTGGCCGGTGCTGGCCTGTTTGCTGCAGGGGTGAGGCCTCACACGGCGTGCAGAGGGCTTCATCTCCCAGCCATCATGCACCTCCAGGGCACGCACTTCTTGTCCAGGCAGGTTCCATTCTTCTAGAGAGCTCCCTGAGCTCCTGTGGGCTCTTTGCACTTCAGGGATTGTCACCTGGCCAGTGAATGAGCAGCCAGTCTCACCCTGCTGAAGGTCCAAGGTGACAGAGTCCCCGAGTGCAGTGAGGGTTGTTAGGCCTGACATGGGCAGAGCCAGCGTGTGAGTGGTGTGTTTCGGGTGGGTTCCCGGGCATGGCTCTGGGTGAGGACTCATGATTGATGGGCACAGCTATAATCTTCCCAGGGGTCCCAACCAGCTCTTTCTGAAAAGACGGTGCCGAGGCCAGGGGGCCTTTGCAGGCAGAAGGTGGAGTTGTTCTGCAGGAATCTACAAACTCGACCTGGAGACCATATTTATAGTGGCAAGTGAGCCACAGAATCCCAGTTATTCTATGAAATGGGGCTGCAATCTCCTGTGGCTGCTGTAGTGAACTACCACAGGCCGGGTGACTTAAAACGATAGGATCTATCTTCTCACAGTTCTGGGGCCAAGTCCGGAGCCCAGGTGCCCCCGGGCTGTGCCCTCCGAAGGCTCTGGGGCAGGAGACTTCTTTGTCTCTTCCAGGTCCTGGGGCTCCAGGGGCTTCAGTGAACTGACCTGCTAATGTGTCACCTGAGGCTGCTCCTGCGTGTTTCTGAGCTGTGGCCACATCACATCATTTCTGTTCCCATTTTCAATGTGGCCTTCTGCCCTGTGTGTCCAGGTCTTAGGTCTCCCTTTCAATTAGCTGGAGGCCATGGAACCCAACACCTGTCCCAACAGTGCTACCACTGCTCAGGACCTACTGCCCAGGCACAGGGAGGCCTGCCTCCTTCCCTGTAGACCTCGTGGCACACTGAGATTGGGGACTGGAGCCATTCACTCTGGTGATCTCAGCTCAAGGTCTTTGAGTATGTCCACTACGCTGGGGGCACAGGGCCTGCTGGGCGTGACTCTCGGAGGTCACCTTGAACCCACTGCACCTAGTAACACGTAGGCCGCACACAGGGCCACACATAGAGTATATGCAGCCACACATGCAGGACATATTGGTCATCACCTCTCGCTGTCCCCTCAGAGCACAGTGTCCTCCTGAGCAGGGGAGGGAGTGGGAGTCCAGGCAGAGCACAGGCACACGATGATGCCAGAAAAGTCCTCCACGGGTGTTGTCCTATTTTCAATTATTTACAAATTGTAGGACAAAAATTCCTGTGCTCAGCACATGAATGCCTGACCCTAAGCTGAAGATACATTGAGGGTTCTGGGACTCACCACGCAAGAGGAGCTGGGGTGGCACCAGGGCTGGATGTTCATAGAGAGAGGACCCACAAGCCGGCCATTCTTGGGCAATTCCGCTAAGCTCGGGGTCAGGCTCCCCTCCCACTTTGAGACTGTCTTGGGCCTGGGAAGAAGCAAGAGGCTCACCTCAAGCCGCTGCTTCTCAGCCGCTCCTGCAGGGTCTCGCAGGAGTGTTACCTAAAATACTGAGGGGCACCCGTGGAAGTGTGGGACTGCAGAGGACAGGTGACGTGCTGGCTGCAGTGGCTGTGAGCAGTCACACGGGCTGCAGTGACTCAGTTATAGACCTCCATGTTCCAGGTCCACTCCTAATTAGCCAAGCAAGTGCATTAAGACCTCTGGGGACAGATGCATGGAACATGTGGCCTTTCAAAGGCAATTTGTAGTCTCCTGGGAGACAAGAAAAGGAAGAGGATGAGAAGAAAATTAAAAACTTCTGGGAGCAAGAGAGAACCTTAGACGGGGAGAAGCTTGGAGCAGTCAGTGCTTGGAGATGCAGGAACTTGGTGCTAGGTAGTGACTTAATTACTCCAGCCTACCCCGCGTCTTTCCATAGTGCCTGGCACACTCCAGAGGAAGACCTGGCGGGGAAGGGAATCTCGTGAAGGAAAGCAGGCAGGGTAAGAAGTGAGAGCACTTTGGGGGTGAGAGAGTTAATTGACTTTATTTTCCCTCAATTGACCATGACCTAAATCCAGCATTTCCTGAATGACAACACGGGAGCAAAGCTCATCAATGCGGGTCTTGTTGCTTAAACAAATGTGCATATCTGTCAATCAAGGGGAGGCACAAGGAGACCAAGGGGCAGGGACACACTGTGTCAGGAAACGAGGAGACACAACTCATAATCCAGTTTGGAAAACGTGGAGTGGGTCGGTTGTGCCAGGCCTGAAAGGATCCGGGAGTCTCAAAGGGCACCACTTTCCTCCCTCAAGAGGCTCGGCTGCAGGCCACCTGAGCTTGCGTTCCCCTTTGCAGATGGTCCCAGATGTGTCTGCAGGTTCAAAAACACTTGGAAAGCAGCCACGGCCTGTCTTCTTTTACATTCCGTGTGAATTATTAGCTATTCGCTGTCAACCAGTGAACTCTCCAGGGCAAGAGTATGACTTAGAACCCCAAAGGATCTCTGTGAAGCCACAAGCAAGAGGGAGAACATTCTGAATGGGCAGCACACGCCCCTCCACAGGACTCCACTGCTGTTCAGGAAGACACCTTGGCAAGGCCGTCGGTGGACGCAGCTCTGCAGCCCGGGAGTCCTTGAGACTCCCTCTTTGCACCCCGGAAAGAATGTCCAGGGCCTGCTGTGAGGTTGCCCCCCTCTCCGGATGGTTTAGAACTGCCATGGCCACCTCTGTGTGGATTCACCTGGGAAACCCAAGCAGGGGCTTGTCCAGACAAGTCGGAGGTTAGACAAGCCTGGCCCTCACAAGCGGGGCAGCTCTCTCTGCCGTGTGGCAATCCCCCTCCACTGGGGTCCGGGGTTAGTGAACCTGGTGCAAGACCTGTGGCCAGGTGGCCGCCTCCCTCATCTAGGACTGCCTGAGTCCTCTCAGCTCTTTCCCTGGCTGCTCTTTCTGCAGTGGATTCTGAAAACCACCAGTGTGTGTGAGTGATGTTTAATTTGGGAGAAAAACTGAAAGGAGTACCTCTATTGCTGCAGAATCAGGCTGGGAGAAGCCAGCAATTTCTACTTCAAGAGCACAAAGTGCCTCGCAAATCCACTTCAGGAACCCTCTCGTGCTCCCCTTAAGGGCTGGGGATGAGCCAAGAGCCTCCGAGTCACGCCGCCTCTGAGACATGCCTCCTCTGGCGCAGTCTGGGTTTCAGGCAGCGCATTTTCAAGGCAAGACACACACGTCACTCGTGTGTGGAACCAGGCCTGGGCCAGGGGCCTTCTCTCCACTGAGTAGAAGACCGGGGTCTGCTCCCTAGGGCAGGTGCCCTCAGTCCTTCTCCTCTGTGAGGGACTCTGGAGCTCTCTTCCTGATGGGCACAGCTGCCGTCCCTGCTTGGCTGCCTTCCCTGTTCGCAGCAGCGTCACTCGGTAAGATGGTTCTGCAAGGATCTCCCAGGCTGGAGGCCCCCTGGGACTGCCCGGGTGCTCTCATTCTGAGAAGGAAGACACGGTGCCCTTGGCATCCACACACAGACCACCAGGACGGAGCCACCTGCCACGGCGAGTTTTAGGAGTCATCTGGACAGGCCTAGGTACCCTGATGCCGGACTAAATTTGGGGTACACCCAAGAGAGTGTTTCCAGAGGGTCAGCACCTGATGAGCGTGGAGTGACTGCCCTCCCCAGTGTAGGTGGGCTGGAGGAGAACACAGCGGAGTGGGATGGCTCTTTCTCTCTTCCTGGCTGCCGCTGAGTGGGCACTGGCCTCCTCCTGCCTGTGGACGGACTCACGACTCCCCTGCATCTCCATCCACTGGTGCTGGGCTCGGGGTCTCAGCTTCCACGATGACACAAGCCGACCCCTCACACTCACTCTCTCTCAAGAGACGGCCGAGTGCTCCCTACCTGCAGAGCTGCTCACTGAGACTGCTTCCATGTATGTGCAAGCTCCCGAGGTGGAGGCCGTGGCCAAAGACCTAGCCCTGTTGGCTGCCCGGGGGGGGGGGGGGGGGCTCCTTTTCAACACAGAGGAAGAGACCATGGGCCAACTGTCTGTCCTGATAGAGAATGCCTGGGATACATCAACTTACAAAGAGAAAAGGGCAATTTGGGCTCACAGTTCTGGAAGTTGCAGACTGTGATCGACCCTGCTGCTTTGGGCCTGGGCAAGGCAGCTCGTCCTGACAGGAGCAAGTGGTGGGACAAAGCTGCTCACCTCGTGGCCAAGAGGCAAAAGAAAAAGCAGAGGAGACTAGGCCCACCATCCCCTTCAAGGGCAGACCCCCAGGGGCCTGCAGGCCTCCTGCTGGGCCCACCTCCCGGAGGTTCCACCACCTCCCAGAAGTGCCAGGCTGAGGACTCACCTCAATTCAACAGGCCTCTGAGGCACCCGAGGCCCGAGCTCTCGCACCATGCCTGTCATCGGGGTATGGGTGTCCCCTTCTCAGGTACATTTGAGACTCAGGGGCAATGTGTTCAGCTTCCCGTGCCAATCAGTCCCACTTATCTCTGGAGACAGTTCAGATAACGGCAAAAGTGTTATCAAACATCAAGAAAATTCCTATTATTGACGACAACCTTTAAACATAGCTTGCAAACTCAGAAAGGTTACTGGTCTCAGAGAAATTTTCCCATTATCAGCTTTTAATTTTATTCATATCATCCCTTTTGAAAACAGAAACCCACAGAATGTTCCTAAGTTCTTTTACTTCCTTTAAGTGGGAAAACCTGCAATTTCAAAAGCATCCTTTGTGTTTCACACGCTCATCTCTCTCCGCCTGGATGAGGCATCAGTGTGTGATTTCCGCAGATCCGATGAGGCCAGAGCCCGCAGCTCTTCACTCCAGGAAGGAAGTGAGCAGCAGCCTCCGGCCTCCCTGTCCTCGGGGCACCCTCCTCCCCAGCGCTCTCCCTTACGCAGACGTGAGCACAACAGTGGGCATTTTAACTGGATCTAGGTGTCTCCTGCCCATCAGGAGCCTGAGAGGAGCCACTCCTGTGTGGCCCTGGCAGCGTCTTCACGCCCGAGACAGGCGCATTAGTCTCCACCTTAGCCACGTCCCTTCGTTGGATGGCTTGCATAAATCTCAATACAGGCGGACAAGCCACTGGGAGGAAAGGCTTTCTCCCTCCTAAAAGAACCCAAGTACGTATCCAGCCCATCCTGTAGGAGGAAGTGTACGTGCCTCATATGGATAGGGAAAAAGTGACACAAGTGACTTGGAGGGACAAGAAGACAGACGGCAGAGGGTAAGAGCTGACATTCTCCTCCTAGAGCAGTAGCCCCAAGTTGTAGAGGCCATGATTTCTTGCATTTTCAGAGCAAATGAACTTGACAGATGGCCGTGTCACCCAAACCCCCACCTACCAACTTGATTATGCAGAAAACAATACAATAGAAAAGAAATCATTACTGAAGGAACCCGGTTAGTCCACAGAGGGCCGGGGAGTGCACAAGAACAGGGTTACAGTGGTGGGCCTGAGCGGCAAGAATGCGTCTGACATAAAGTGGGTTACTGCGAGGTAATCAGTCATGGCTAACGCTATTGTCTGGGCTTGCTTGCATGGTGTCTGAAGTAATCTGTCATCTCCCATGGAATTTATGCTTAGTTTATAGGGGAAAACTGCAAAGGTTTTGTCAGGACATGTTTGGGTAGCCTTAAGTGGCTCTGGTGTGGACCCTAGGAAAAGATCAGTGGGCATTTTAACTGGACTTTGGTGTCTCCTGCTTTTGGGGGATATTACCTCATCACAAGAGCCTCCCTACTGACACTCTCTTGACTTAAAAGTTGCTGTTTGGGGAGGCAGGGAAACGGATCCCCTCCACCCCAGCCATATCATCCCACACGGCAATGTGGACCCCAAAGGCACTGGCGAAAAGGCAAGAGACTGTAGGTGGAACAGGACCATTCAAAAGTGGGGAAAGAGCCGCCATAAGTTTGGGATGATGCTGTCCTTCTTAATTGTGGCAGTCCATATTGGTAAGTACAAGTCCACTAGGTACACAAGTGTTGTCACTGGTATAACAGCCAGAGACAAATGGTGGAGTTGCCCCGTAGCTCGGTTCTCCCAGACACAGGACCTCCACACCCAAGATGGTGGCTCTGGATAGCACAGACTACTTGAAAGGTTGTCAGCTCCCTGTTTCCTTCCTGAAAACTGGTGGGACTTGGACACCTTTCTGCCTGTCTGCAAGGTGCCCACCTACCCACAACACCTTCCTCACCCGTGGCTGCTCACTGGGTGAGCCAGCTTCAAAGGTCCAACCCATAGGCATCTCCCCCACACCAAGCACTGTCAGTCTGCTTTGCTCCCCAAGATCCCAGGACCCCTTTCTCCAGCAGTCATAGGTTGGTTCTTTCTGAGCTCTCCTGGACAATCCACAGGCCCAGGGCAAGGGGCTGTGCTGGGTCCATCTGTCTGTCCATACCTTATCCTCTCTCTCTGTGGATAGGTAGATACAGGTATCTATGGAGCACACCTGCTCACCAACACCCACTGGTCTAACAGACAGTGAGAGACAAATGGTCAAGTTGTC
The DNA here is from genome assembly GCF_047511675.1 of Marmota flaviventris. Taxonomy (NCBI): domain Eukaryota; kingdom Metazoa; phylum Chordata; class Mammalia; order Rodentia; family Sciuridae; genus Marmota; species Marmota flaviventris. The sequence continues at coordinate 163,099,010 of NC_092502.1, read as the reverse complement.
CAGCACCTTCACTTCTAAATTCACACATCAGACACAGAGGCATATAGTCCCTGAATAACAGTGCAAATAATACCCTGAGTTAATGCCATTAAGTATAATTTTATATCGATGATATTATTAAGTAACATAGTACATGTATTATCTGCTAACATCAATAATTGAATGTAGGCAATAACTTGCCAAGTATTAAATAAATATGAATTTGTTCAGAATTGATCTTGGAATTATTTGGCAGTTTTGAGAAACTCAGAAGCCTCTTTCAAATCCTTCCCTCTGTCTCATTACTCCTGCCTGTTCTTTTCAGATTCACCTGTGACTGGTGACTCCTTTACATCTACTAGACAAGAGGCCAGCAATGGCACCACTGTGACTATAATGCATTTGAAACTTGTGTCCAAACAAAGAAAACAAAATGTTTCCTAGATTTTTTGCCTTTAAAGGAAGTCCTGTTTTAAACGTCTGTGGGGGAGTGATCTGCATGAGTTGTGCTTTGTGCATCCAAAGCCAAGGAGCAGAGCACAGACTCCTTCCCCGTAAGCCTCCTGGGCCTCCTATGAGCTCACACTTGCTGGTTGGAGGAGGCTGTGTCCTCCTGCCCTGAGTGTGAGTACTGCCTGTCCTGGGGCAGGATCTGCAGGTGGCCCTGGAGGCCAGCCAGCTGCTCAGCTCTGCTGAGGCTCCCAGGCTTCAACAGAGGATGGATTTGGATAACATGAGTACCCACCTGTGCCGGGGGGTCTGTTTGGGACAGTGCCACCACACTGATTCCCATAGTGACGTGGTCCCTTCCAGCCAGGCTTCTGTGGGATTCCCCAGGAAGATGATACCTAAAAGGAAAGGACTTCCCAGGGTAAGGGGTGGTGGTGTCTGCAGTAGGGGTTCTGCCGTCTCCGCGGCTGCAAGCAGGTGCTCAGCTGGGCTCCTTCCTCCTCCTTCTGGGCCTCTCCCCACTCCCTGCACACAGTAGCAGAATGAGTTCTCCCAACAGGTCCATCCTCATCCTCAGACCTGGGGACATGTTAGGAGCAAAGGGAATTGTGACTGTGGGTGGAAGTCAGCTCGCTGACCAGCTGACCTTGAGATGGAGGTCCTGCTGGGTTATCCAGGAGGCCTAAGTCTGAAGAAAGGGTCAGAGAGACCCTAAGATGTCCCCCTGCTGGCATCCTCCATTGGAATATGGAGGGAGCCACAGTCCAGGAATACATGCATGGGCTCTGGCAGATGGAAAAGGCAAAGAAACTGACCATCCTCTGGACCCCCCAGAAACGGATCAGCCCCGTGGCACCTTGATTTCAGCCCCGTGAGATCCATTTCTGACTCTGGCTCCTTAAGGTCCCAAGTGTGTGTGCTCCAAGTCACTAAGTTTGTGAGCACTTATTACTGCAGCAATCGTCAACTAAAACACGTCTCACCCCAAAACTCCACATCCCAGCGCTCAGGACAGCCAATGATCAAGACATCATGGTCCCGTGTTGCTCTCCCAGGGAGCAGATGTACTTTATCACTGTGATTCCCTGGAAAAAAATTATTTTTTCATATATTTATTGATACATTGTACTTACACATCATAGTGGTTGGTGGTTGCATACTCACACATGAACTCAATACAGTTTGGCCGATATCACTCCCCGCACTCCTCCCCTTACCTCCCAGCCCTTGGGCCCTCTCCTCTACCCATGGATCTTCCTTTGATTTCCATGAGATTCCCCACCTTTCTTTTCTCTTTCCCTCTGTAGCTTCCTCGCAGGTGAGAAAACCTGACCGTAGACCTGGGTTTGACTTGTTCCACTTAACATACTGAAAGAAACATAATGAGAAGTAACCTGGTAAGGAAGGGCGTTCCAGGTGAGCTGGGCAGGCTGGGCAGACAGAGTCCTGCTCTGAAGCTCCCCTCTGTGGCCCTGAAGTGGCTGAGCACACTCTCAGGTGGACACCCTGAACAGGACAGATGAGAATGAGTTGATGGAGGCACGTGGACTTGGAGTGCGAGGTCCCTCAGATCTGTCCCCTCTTTGCAGACTGGCATCCCTGGGAAGTACAGCGCACAGGGGAGCCCGGGGGTGGCTGAGCGGACTGAGGTGAGAACCTGGGAGATGAGCTGGGCCAGGGGCAGGGGTGCTCCAGGCAGCTCAAAGAGTCGGGAGGTGCACCCCTGGAGGAGCCGGCTGGGAAGCACTGGATGGGCAGTGCTGAGCAAGTCCTCACTCCAGACAGCTGCCCGTGTGGCAGAGTGTCCCTGAGCACGCAGCCCAGGGGCCCACAGGCAGGCAAGCAGGTGAAAATGGCCTGGGGTGCTGCACTTGCCTGGCCCGGCCCCTTGGGTGGGGCTTGGAGCTGGTGCAGAGGCAAGGAGCATCTGTGAGTGAGCCATCAGTGTGCTGGCGGAGGACTTGATGGTGGCCTCCCTTGGCCAGAAGGACGTGCCCAGCCCATGCTCAGCAGAGGCACACTCAGAACAGCTCAGCGGGGCTGCAAGCCTTGGTCCTCCAAGCCTCACTCTCCACCACTGTGCTGCGCTCTCAGGTAGAGGTGTGTTTCTTGGAAAAAGGAAGACAGTGGAGGAGAGGGAGGGAATGGGGGAGGGGAGGGGGCCGAGGATGAAACCGACCCACCCACGGACGCGCCATGCAGGTCTGAATACATCACGGTGAACTGCACTTTTATGTATAAGGAATCAGTTTCAAAAGCAATCAATACATTTTTAAAAGACCAGTGGAGTAGAGAAGGAGCTGGGGGCGGGGTGGAGGATGAAAGGAAGGAAGGGGAGGTCCTATGGATTCAAATGGAGAGAATGACGCTGTCAATGATTATGAGTGTGCCCAGATGAACCCACATGTGCAGCTACAGTGCACACATAAAAACATGGAGAAGCAGGTGTGCATCTCTGGAAGTTCACTTACTACAGGGCAGAGGCCACGGGGGCCAGAAGCCACAGGCTGGGGTCACAGAGTTCTGGTGGCTCCACAGCTCAGAGCCCTGCAAGCACAGCCAAGGATGGGGTCACACTAGCCAGGAAGGCCAAGGGCAAGCAGAGGGTGTGAGGAAACCCTGGGCAGGAAGCGGGGCAGGCGTGGCCTGAGGATGGCCCACAGCATGCAGCAGCCCGTCCTCCACGTTCTCCGCAGTGTCTCTAGGACAGAGCGTCCAGTCTGGAGAAGCGCTGTGGGGCCCCTGATTGAGGAGGCTCCCACAGCTGAACTGGATGCGTCCAGACTCCCAGGTCAGTGAAGCAGCGACATTTCAAGAGCATTTCCCGTAACTACTGCCCCCGTGACCTCTTCCTCTAATGGTATTCCACCCGGAAGTGAATCACACTGGTGTCCCTGCACAGGAAACCCAGGGTCCCGTCAGTGTGGACTCCTCCAGGTACACTGATGCACAGCCACAGCAAGACTGTCCTGTGAACCACCATCTGTTGGCTCTCTGTGCTCACGTCACCACCCTTCCCAGGGACAAGGTGGACCCACGTGGTCCTGAACTTAATGGGAGGCTGGGCCATGAGTGGGAGCCGCCCACATGGGACCTGAGGGCCTCTCCATCGAGCTGCAGAAGAGGGGATGCTGGGTGCAGCAGCCCGACTCTCACTTCCATTTCCAACCCCCTGGCAGCCACGTGCTTCGTCTTCCACCTGGGCCACAAGGGAGGAGCTGCCCAGGCCTCTGCCCAGGAAGCCGAGCGGTGACTCCAGGATTGGCCACCTGCGACGTCAATAACTAGCACAAGCCAAGCCACAGGGGGAGGAAAAAAGGCACGGGGCTGAAACGTCCTGGTGTCTGCTTGTCCCGCAGGCAGCGTGACAACACCCCAATGTATTCATGGGTCATGTCTTCAGATGGCTGTTTCTTCTCTGGACAGCTGTGGGCGGAATTGCTTCCCATGCGGTCGACAAGCTGGAGGCCTAGCCCTTGGGGACAGTTGGAGGCAGTCCTTAGATATCATGCAGGGGGGTCCCAATCCTGGGCTTGAGTTCCTCCAGGAAGAGGAGGAGAAAAAGTGCTCCGTGGGCTTCACACACACGTCCTGAAGGAAGGTCATGGAAGGCAGCCCTCTGCAAACCAGCAGGAGTGTCACCAGGAACTAAATCAGCTACCCTTGATCTTGGGCTACTGGACTGAGCAGATGGATGTGTGTTATGGGGTTACCCAGTCTGTGGGGTTTTGTTAGAGCAGCCCAGCTGACCAGCACACAGACCACGGCAGTCGGACTCAGGACAAGCGTAATCCAAGTGATCTCTGGATCCTGCAAGCACCCACTTCCAAACAAGGCGACCTTCAGCCTCTGAGGCCCTACACTCAAGGCAATTCACATACTGGTGAAGACGAGTCTTCTGGCCTTTGAGAATGAGGTGGAGCCCCTCCGCTCACACCCAAGCCCTGGGCTGCAGTCCTGAGTCTCCGTCACAGGGAGCGCTTTTCCTGATCCCCCACCTGAATAGATGGCTCATTCTTCTCATCTGGGACCTGCTCTCTGATACCTGGCGAGACCAGAATCAGATCCCCTGGTTTCTGTGAGTTGATGGCTCGTCCTGTCTTCCTGCTGATATTCTCAAATGTGCCTGGATCAGGGTCTCAGAGGGTCAGCTTGTGGGGTGCCCACCCTCATACCGTTTACTCTAAACTCTTTAGGAAAAGCTCTTATCTCCTGACCAGAGGGCAGCATCCCTTTCAGGGAAGCCAAGCCCAGATGTGCACAGTGGCTCCCGCTCTCCCCACCACCACCCCCGTCTCTGTCTCTCTCTCCACCTAGCCCGTCTTTTGATCTGAGGTTGGTAACTTTGGGGTGAGCTTTTAGCTGTAGGCTCTCGTCAAAGTCTTGGGTTCTCTGTAATCTAGAAACCTCTCTACACGTGCGGTGAAGCCAGAGTGCCCTGTGCCTCGAGTTCCCACTCTCAGGAGCCCTCCCTCTCACTGGGATGCCATACTGGGTCTGGACTCCGCAGGAGTCCACCTCAACTCCCTGATTCACACCTTCATCACTGCAGTGCTCTCAGCCCAGAACAACTCCCCAGGGATTTCATTCAAACCAACCAACCCCAAAACCTCTGAAAAGTACTCCTGAAATTACTCTTCAGCTTTAAACTTTAAAATGTCCACTCTCCTGTCTGAACTCCACATGGTGCTAAGCTTGCCTGGAACATGGCCTTGCATTACACCTTTACAGGGCCAGGAGACCTCCCCAGTGCCCAGCAGCCTTGAACACACACAAACTCGTGCTTTACGTCTTCCCAAGCAAAAGACACATTCCAGGAGATGCATATTATACTGGAATTTTCTTACAGCATTATATTTATTTCAAATGCAAAAAGGTCAATGCATCTTAAATCCACTGATGACACCCAAATCGGAGCATTCTACCATTAACTCATGACACACTGTTTTACAGAGGAAGCTGTTACAGGAGGACACAGCACAGGACATGTCCAGCTCATTCCCTATGTGCTGAGCTAAGCCCAGAAGTGCTCCTGCCCCCAGCCTCCTGCACTGCAGGGAGAAGTCCTCTGCCCCTTTTATTTACGCTCATTTCATGATGTCTAAGATTTTAAACTATGCCTGGTGTACATGCCCCAAATGCTTACTGAATGAATTTGTTAATTTCATACCTAGAGGACTGCTGACCGTGAGATTCTAAAAGGCCATCAGGAAGAAAAAATTCTAGATTTAGCATGATAATGAGAACAAAGATAGACAGATTCCTCTCAGGAGACCAGACAATCCTGTCCTCTGGGGAACATTGGGCCCCAGGTTTGGACAGATCACAGAAGAAGCAGCTTCTTTATTTGGGAGCTGAGGGCCCACATTGACACACGCTCTAGGCAGAGGGGAGACCATGGGGATCCTGGTAGATCTCAGCATAGAGTAGAAGTCCACAGATCCAGGCTGGGTGGGAGCAAGACCTCACCTGGTCTCTGTCCACTGGCCTGTGATCAGGACTCAGGTCCAGCTCCAGCCACTGCAAGTGAGTGAACGTCTCTATGTACTCACAGTGGGGAGGGACAGAGGAGGACAGCAGCATCACGGCTTCCAAGGCAAGAACAGAGGGTCAGCCACTTCCCAAACTCCGCCCACCTGGGGAGGTGGGTGAACCAGATGGCAAGGGCACACACACAGCAAAACACTGGGCTAGGAGCAAGGACTGGTCTCCTGCAGCGGCCACCCCAGCATCCGACACATCTCCTCACAGTGCAGGTCCTCTGCAGCCTCGCCTGTCTCCTCAGGGTCCCGGTTTGCATTTTATGCAAGTCCAGTGACAGCCCCTGGCCAGAGGAAGGGTACAGATGGTTGAGGGCAAATCCATCACGGCTCAGAGCATGCCCCCCCACGCCTGCAGGTCAATAACACCATCTTCATACACCCAGGAAAGTACGTCCTTAATGAGAACCCAGGGACAGCTCCATCAGCATAACTTTTTTAAATAGTGACATAAGTATCTATCATTTCACTATATATGAATTTTTTAATATTTCCAATATAGATGATGCTGATGTGGAATTTCGGGAGATATGATTCCACTTAGCCTGGGGCCTTTTGATTCCTTCAACGTTCTTTATCAGGTTTCATCAGCTTTATTGGAAAATGGGATAGAGCCTTATTGGAAGACGGGTGGAAATTTGTCACACACTTAGCCATGCTATCCGTCTCGAGCCTGATCTTCGCCACAGAAGCGAGAATGCAGTGAAGTGGGCGCTGAGTGTCAAGAGCTCAGGGTGTCCTCTGGAGAAGCTGAAGGGGACGCTGAATTTCCAAGACTGCGTTCATGCCTGGGGTGGGGTGAGCCGGAGAGCCTGAGTGGCAGCCCGGGGCGAGGCTTCGAGAGAGGCTCTGGGCGTGGCGATCGGGAGCCGTGGGCAGCACCAGACACTGCAGACGTGGGAGAGAGTGACATGGGGAAAAGGGTCACTAAGCAGGGCCCCCTGACCAGCGGCAGACCAGTCCCCAGAACTCACTACAGGAGAACTACCTCCCCTGGAGCAAGCTCCCACCATCCCTCTGAGACCCCCATTCTGGAGGGTGAGGAGAAAGAGGAAGGAGACAGTGATAGAGAGATTAAAAATGGAAGAGAGAGAGGGGCTGGGGCCAGGAAATGCTCCCCAAGACAAGGGAAGCTGGAGACAGGACAGTGACTGTGAGAGGGAGTGGGTGGAGCTGGGGCAGGCACCCCACAGTCCAGGGCAGGTGGGTGGGAGGTGGAGTCTGGGAGGGGAGGAGGAGGCAGGGTTGGGGCTGATGGGTGGAGTGGGAGCCTGGCTTCTCGCTCTGTGCCCTTTGGGAGCATCCTCTCCACGTGAGCCTCCTGATGGTGTGCGCAGAGCTGAGCTTCTCCAGGAGGAGGGAAGCTTCTGTGTGGCCTTTCTTCAGCGAGTCCCTGCCTCACAGCAGCAATGGAGGGGAAGCCCCTTCTCTGCCCTGGACGCCAGGGCCTGGGGCTTCCCGGAGCAGCACTAGCTTTGCTGTTTCCTGCTACTGAGGACCTTATTAACAGTTTGGAACTAGAGTTCTGAAGTCCCGTGGAAAGCTGACCAAAGGAATTTTTACTTATTGATTTTTCTGTAACATAGGGTGTGATTTATGACCTTCTCCTGGATCCCCACGTTGGAGAGCTGCAGCTTGGATGCTGCATTCCGTGCACCTTCTCCTGACTGAGCTTTTGGTGTGTGCTTGGGGAGCTGGAGACCTGGGGACATACTCCCAGGAAGCAGTTCACCTGGAAAAGCCCCAAAATCTTCAGTCATGATGGAGTCAAAGACCTGTGGCACTCGTAAGGGAAAACGTAACATGGAGAAGGGATCTTCCTGGAGCGGAGACTGCCGCGCTAAGCGACTCCTGGGCCCGTGCTCTCACGTCCTGTGCAGCGCCTGCCAGAAGCTCTCGGAGCAGCCCGGGTTCTGCACGCTGCAGGCCGTGTGGGCACTGGGTGCCTCCATCACAGACCAGCAGCCTGTGCTGGGGTGTGACCAAGTCAGGAAGTGGGATGAACATCTCTAGAGGGAAGAGCAAGGAGCTTGAGCAGCCAGAATTGGGGGTGCTTCTGCAGCCTAGGGGGTCTCCGCAGCGGGAACCTGTGTTCTCCAGTGACGAGCATCTCTGCAGCTAGTCAAAACCACAGCAGAAACAGCAGGAAGAGGGGGCAGAGGCTGGAAGAAGCAGACGGGGGAGACTGCTGTCCGTAAAAACAGTTCTATGGTCAATGGAGGGGAGTCTTCTCGCAGAGCAGGAAGCAGCTGCACCGTCACCAGTGCTGAGGAGACTGAGGCCCTTCACATCCCCTCCCTGCACCCACTCTGGCCTAAACCACTGCTTTCTAATAAAGCAGAGTGAACGTCTGCAAGATTTCTCAGGCCAGGGTCTCGGCAGCCTGAAGTTGCTATAGAAATGTGGGGATTCTTCCAGGGCCCCCAGAAACCCTCGCAGCGTCTCAGCCTCTGGCGGCTTCTGGTGATCTTTCTTTGGTCGGATATTTGGAAGCTGGCTGGCCTGGACAGCAGCTTGATCTGCTGTGGCTATGGCCAGTGTGGCTGCCTAGCCATGTGCTTGGGAAGGGTCCTGCTGGGTGTCAGCCCACCCCCCACTGGCTCTGGGTAGCTGCAGCCTCAGCAAGACAAGTGCGATCTCCAGTCACCACCTCGGTATCTCAAGTTCCACCCCGTGGTCCATTGCCTCTGGCCTCGACATGGGAACGTCTCAGAATCAGCGAACACTCTACACAACCAAGATGGCCCTCAGGACCTTGGAGCCAGATCAGATGTTTGCCCCTGATCCAGTCACAGAGGAGGGCAGGAGCCACCAGACAGGACTCCCCCTGGGCACCTGGTTTTCCATGAACCTTGCAGAGTTGACTTACTCTTCCCTTCCAGTCTCTTCTGTTGGAATTCGTGCACTTTCCTGTTGCCCTTTCTCATCCTCCTCATCAGCAGCATCTTGGGCAACTCTTCTTGGGTCCAGGGCTCCTATTGCCCACTATTCTGCTGCACTCAAAGCCATCAACCTGAAAAGAACATCCAGTTCCTCCTGTGTCCCCCCAAAATCCTCAAAGCAGGGAGCTCCCCAGAGATCCACGTGCCCTTTTTGGTTCACATGGTGGCCACGGCCTGTTGGATGGTATGTAACATTTGGAAACTCTCCTATTAAAATAAGACTCTTTTCTTTTTTGAAAAGAATCAGAAGCTAGTACCCTGGGTCTCTGATCCCCGCAGTGCCAAAGTCTGACTCTAAAGGACAACTGTGGCTTTAGGAGGTGACCAGCGCACACAGCTTTCACTATACATGGACATCTCCTGCCAGGTGTCCCCATTTTGTCCCCTGGTGGCCTGCCAGGCATTCCTTCTGCTCCCATTCATGTCCCTCCATCCAGCTTGCTCTTGAGCACAGCGTCCCACCAGCCCTGCCTTGGTCAGCTCCCGGCTGCTGCTCTCCTCCCTCGGGCCCAGTCGTCCCAGGCCTGGGGAGAGTCCTACGCCCAGTGAACGCAGGGCCACGTGTGGCCATAGCACCATGCTCTGAGCATGGGAAGTGCCCACACCTTGGCCCTTGCCTTCTTTGTAACTCAGAGCCCTTGCTAGAGCCTGGAGTCTAGAAGACCCCAGTGAGCATGTGCTGCACCAAGACCTGTGTTCACCTCGCTGTCGGCTTCCTGTGTTAGGCCATGAACATCATTTTACATCATCCAACAGCATCTTTCCACTTCTCCAGGCGTCTGTCTGTATTGAAGCAAACTTTAGCCTCCTTCTGAATTCCAGTTTCTTCTGAACTGAGACTGGACCCTGCTCACAAGGATGACACAGAGCCTGAAGGAGGTTTGCACTTTTCCTCCCCAAGTTCCTAACTTGTCCACTGATCTTACTTTCCTTCCTCAGGTGTTCTAGATGAATGTGGTAATGTTTAATTGGGGGAGTTCATGTGGATATATATTTTAAAACCTTTTCAGATATGTAAACTCAAATTTATCAAGTAATTCATGAGTGTATTTTTTCAACAACATAATGAATTTGCTTTCCTTCCCAGTCATAAGAGAGTAACTTGATACTAAATGAACTCTTCTGCTACAAAACTATAAAACTGGACAGTTAGGCTTTATATAGACAAGAAGTGATATAAGCCTGCAATCCAGAAATCTCTCTAGAAGAATCTTCAACCAAGGATTGGACTGGATATATACAGAATTTTATATCCAAACTTTATTGTGAGCTTGAGGGGAAAACAGAGGCGTTAGTGGTCAAGCAGCGTTGAGAGACATGGTGTCCCACAGAGACAGTGTGAAGAGACCACAGTAACACTCAGCGTCCAGCTGAGGCACCAGGAAAGTCAAGGTGCAGCGTGTTGAATAAACAGTGTCACCTTTCCATGGATGCATTCCAACAAAGAGCAAAATCATACTCTAAACTTTTCAATAATCAACAATCAAACTTTATGTAATATGAATAAAGTCTTTATCATTCAACTCTCTTCAGAGAAAATAAAACAAAATCCAGAAATTTAAAAAATGCATCATCTGCAACTGAGAAATTATTTTTCATGAAAATAAATCAGAAAATGTGACAAAGAGTCAAGCAAAAAGTAAGTCAACCCATAGAAAGAGCGTGAGATTGTCCAGATGTCAGACTTAGCAAACAGATTTTTAAAGTAAATGCTATCGATATAGTCAAGTACTTTGGATAAAATATGATTTGAGTGAAGAGATAAGAAATGTCATTTGAGAAAGAAATACTTGAAAAATCTAGTGCTGGAAAGTCTAGTATTTTGAAATGAAAACAGTCACTGTGTTAACTTGACAGCAGGTTGAACATGGCAGAAGACAGGGTCAGTGTTGCTCAGAACACGAGGAGCTATCAAGTATGAGGACTGGAAACACAGACATGCTGGAGGCCCACTGATTGCATACTGAATCGAATGTGCTAAAACACATACTCTTGAACCCCAGAAAGAAGTTGAGAAGGGCAAATAAAGAACTTCAGTGTTCCCAAATTTGATAACAAGTTACCTATTCAAGAGGCTCAACCCAACTCAAGCAGAGAAAACCTCACCAAGGTCTAGACAAAGAGCTGAAAACTAGATTTACAGAGAACACGGAAAACAGCAAGGAAAAGCGTGAGACCCAGGGCAACAATGGCACAAATGAGGTCAAGTTCTCACCAGGCACCACAGGGAAAAAGGACACCCCTAAGTCACACAAGAAAAGAATCCATTAGCCCAGGATTCTACCACTTGCAAATAGATTTTTGCAAAAATTGTGACAAAATAAAGACACTTCCAGATAAGTAAATCTGAGCTGATGGTAACTCCTTCAGCAAAGCCCAGTAGTCAGCACCACCAAGAGCATCAAGAACAGCAAATACACTGCAAATGCCATATAGTGACCTAACTAAATAAAAGGTTAAGTGAGAAGAACAAAGACTTCTGCAGCGTTTTTGAAATCGTCTCAATATGCTCATCCGTTCTAAGGGCAGTGGGGTTACTAGGCCTGAAGCTCTAGATCTCCAGGTGAGAAAATAAGTTGTCACTTTCCAGTGATCCCAGTAAACAAAAATATCGCTGACACCAGAGTTTCCCTAATGATCACATTTGACCCAAGTTTCCCTTGGGCTTTCCAAACATGAGGTCAAGAGGGGGACCGTGCTTCCAGGAGGATGACAAGCCTCGGGACAGCCCTGCATGGATTGCTTGAACTCCTACTCCCAAGCCCTCTTCCACTCTCTGGAAGGGATCTCCAAGTGTCCACCTGCCCATGACCCAAAGGCTCCGCGGGGCATCCACTTTCTCCACTCGATGGGATCATAGCCTCCACCCCTCATTAGGCCTTAATGCATCTTCATTCCACACATTCATGCTGGGAGCCTTCTGTGGGGTGGGCATCATGCTGCCTGTCAGCCCTCAGAGCTCTCTGCCTCCTCCAGGCCTCTCAGGAGGGTTCTGCTCTCTGCGTCCACCCCAAACTCTTGTTCTGCTTAGAGGCTTCAGCCTTGTGCTGCCCCAGCGTTAGGATGACCAGAGCAACTCTGTGTTTCTCCAGGACTGTGTGACTGAGCAGAAGGAGGAAAGCAAAGAGATGCTAGCCTGTACTTTGAGCCCCTGAACCAGAAGTCGTCGGTGCCCACCAATGTGTCCCAAACCCTCACCACGTCTGTGGAGTCGGGGGCTCTGTGCTGAAGAGGACTCGTATCTAAGTACCTCGAGAGGCCTCCCAAAGGTGACGAGTAGGGGTTCATGGGTGAAGGCTGCAGCTTCCTTGAGCTGTGGGTGGACACCTCTGGGCACGTTGTATCTGGGCACCAGAGGTCTCAGTGGGACTCAGCCCCTGTGTCCACAGTGCTGCCTGCCCACTAGGGCATTCTGAACCCATTTCCTCCCCCACTTTTTACCTCTTCCTCACTCCTCTCCTTGGCTTCCTGGGATCACCTCTGCAGAATACCTTCTTGCCCTCAAGGATCTGCCCCTGGGGACCCCACAGTGATGGCCAGTGTGACAGTGGGTTTGTACCACATTGTCCCCTGTCTGTTTGGACTGGGGCTTCACGATGGCTTCCTGTCCGGTGCTTTGCTCATCCCTGCTGTCCTCTTCCCCAGCGAGCAGGAGACAGGCACAGACCCCAGCGCAGCTAGCAGCTGCTTTCCCTCCTGGATTCTGGAGGCTGCCTGCTGACTCCAACCAATGCCTCTCACCAGAGGGAGGTCCGCCATGCTGTCCCAGGCCCAGGCTGCCCATCGTCCATGGCTACAGGGCCATGGGTTCTAGAAAAGAGGAGCTGCTTCCTGACTGTTAGGGTCCCAGTGGCCCCTCAGTGGCCCAGCCCTAAAGAGCAAGCACATGCAGTCCCATAGGCCCGTTTATGCACATCTACTTTAGAACTGCTAACAGGAGCAGACTCAGATGTCAGCACCAACGGCTTGATCTGCTGCCCAGAATCCTTTGCACACCTTTTGATAAGAAACTCTAAACCCTGTGAAATTTGCCATGTGGCTGCAATTGGATGTACATTTACATATTTGTCAAGCTCAGCCCAGCAGCAAGTTGCAAAGTGAGCTGCAGGAGGTGGAAATGTTTTCTTTAATTTTTTTCAGCATTTCTGTGTATTTATTTCAGCATTTGCAAAAGCTCTGTAATTCAGGAAAGGGCCTCTGGGTGTACATCAAGTACCTCAACATCACATAGCCAATATCAGCCAAACTGGAATACGCCCAACAAATCAAATCAGCCCCTGTGATTTTTGACAAAGCCACCCGGGAACATGCTAACATACTTCTTCAGGTGTTTTTGCTGTTATCTGTTTGAGCATGGCATTCAGAGCAGAGCTGAAGTAGAGATGCTCTGCAGAGGGACTGGACTTCATGCAGAACTCGATAACTTCTCACAAATTATTGTGGAGATGGAGTTTTGAGCTAATTCAGTGAGAGGAGAAAAGATGTTAATGTATGCACTTATATTTATCTCTAAGCTGCATTCTAGGTAAGCTAGCAACTCAGCCTTTGCTTTTCCTGCACTATGGATGACCAGTACTTACTGCCTTAAGAAAACACACCAGTCACCCGGCTGCCACTGGGCTGGTGGCCCAGGGTATCTCACGGGCTGCATAGCTGCAGTCACCCACAGGTCCACTGAGTCAGGCCCCGGTCTGTGCTCCCTCACATGTTAGTGGATAGCAGACCCTGACCAGAGCTGTCCACTGAAGCCTCCAATCTGTCAGAGCTGCCTTGCAAGTGTCTCCACTCCCAGAAGTCTCAACATTGAGGCCAAAGTTGAGTTGCCTCCTGTGTTTCAATGAAGTAGTATTCACCCCTGCCTTTTGAGTAGGATTGCTGTTGCTGTAAACGTGAGCTCTGTGTTATGGGGTTGCTCATCGCACTTTCCCCTGGAGAGCTGCTCAGAGCCTGCTGGCTCTGGATGCCCTGCACCTGCCTGCACTGTACCGAGTGTGACCCGAGGGCCCAGGAAGAGAGACTGGCAGGCTCAGAGCCCTGGAGGTCAGGATGCGTTGTCAGGAACCCATCAACGCACCACTTGGGTTCCCTCAGCCCTGGAGTCTGGTTTCCTCCTCTGAAAAACCTGAAGGGCCAAAGTCGGGGTTCGTCTGGAGCCCTCTGCAGCCATCAGTCCAGGAAAAAGAACCCCAAGCGAGGGTGGCTACGTGGGAGGGTGTGACCTTGGGGAAGGTGGCCGTGGAGATGTAGGGAGGGCTGTCTGCCAGGGGAGGGAGGGCTTCGATGGGGCAGCCTGTGTGTGCCTCAGGACTCCCTCAATGGGAGCCTCCCCTCCCCCACATGTAGCCCTAGGAGCGGGAACAGGAAGAGACAATGTCTGAGAACAAGGCCTGGACGTCCACCACACTCACAGTGCACACCCTGTTGTCATGCAAACGGGCATTCCCTGTCCACCTCTGCTGTGATTGACACCCCTTTTACCCTGAGCCCAGCCAGCTCACACCAGTCACCAGAGGGGCACCCAGCAGGGAGAGGAGCTCCGTTTCCTCTTTCCAAGCCCACACCATGTCCACACTTGCCTGCCCCGCCTGAATCGGAAACCGCTCTATCACCCCATTTGAGAGCACAGCGCTATTACACCAGCGGGCTCAGACTCTCTGGCCTGATCTCTGCCTGCAGCCTCTGGAGTGGTCACAGTGGACCTCAGCCCAGCTCTGGGAGATGTGGTCATCTCTGCTTTCCAGGGAAGGCCTGGTTACTGCGGCAGGTCCTTGAGCTACTCTCCCTCCTAAATCATAGGCTATTTGCCCTCACAGAAAAGTACAGCCCAAGCCACAAGCAAGGCTTTGTGTCAACCCCTTGCTGTTCAAATCTTTTCCTTTATTGGAATCTGCTTCAGGGTTTGAAATAAACAGCATGGGGAAGCTTCTGTGGGCCTTGCTCCCTGGGCTCCTCCCCTCCCTTGCCCTCTCCCTGGTGTCATTGTCCCCTGCCTGGGGACGCTTTCAAGCTGAGGGGGCTTCTTGGCCCCTGCACGTTGTAATGTTGATGTTTAAAGTCTGACACACAAACGCACCCTCCCATTTGGGTCCGACAGCTACCTTTTGAGCCACGTCTATCAGTACCTATGGCTTAGATTCTTTTTGTAGTTGTTTATTTGTTTATTGTGGCCTTTGCTGGCTTCTTCTGTTCTAACTCCTTATTTTGGAATAGTCACAGATCTGCAGCAGGAGGAGCGGCCCTCCACATTCCCTCTCTTCCCCGGGACTGCAGGTCCCTGCTCCTCGCGCCCCCAGGCTGGGAGGGGGACGCTGCTGTCCTGTATGCGATTTCCTCACCATGGCAAGGCTTGGGCCTGGGCGGCACTGAGCCTGCCTGCCACTGCCCCTCTACTGCTGCCCCCTGATCCAACGTCCCCAAATCTGGACCACTCACCTTTTCCATTTCTATGATTTCGTAAGTTCAAGTTGCTGCACAGACAGAACCATATGGTACTGCTGAAGTTTCTTTCTTTCTTTCTTCACTAAGCATGTCTTCTTTTTCTTTACTTCATGAATGGTTATTAAATGTTGCTGAATGCTTACTACCTCATTATACTGTGACCCTTATTCTTTAAGCTGTCACTGTGGTCCCTTACCATGATGGATGTTCGAATATGGAGTCAGACTTGCAGGCCTGGAGGAGGCCCCACCTGATCATGGCGTCTACTTCTCTGGGTGCTGCTGGACCCATGGGACACTGTTGTGTCAGGATTGCACACCCGACGCCCATGCTGGTGCAAGGTGTGCACCCTCTACCATTGCTTACTGCCACGGCAAGGCAGCACTGGCTTCATAAAATGCCTTAGGCCGTGCTCCCCCCTCCTCTTTGCTGGAGGAAATCGACAGAATTGACTTTTTTCTCCTTTAAGTGCTTATTGAAATTGTCCCCTGAAACCACGCTGGCCTGGAGATTTTCTGGGGGCGAGTTTTGAATGACTGACAGTGTGGGAGCTGTTCCAGGGATCTGTCTCACTGGTGGTGGCTGTGGTAGTTGGTGTTTGGGACGGGATGTGAGTCCACAGGGTCCTGGGGTCTCTGCATGTGAGGAGGCCTCACCTGAGGTTTGGAAGGAGCTGGCGTGTCGCACCCACAGGACTCCATTGCCCTCTGCAGAAGGTGCTGGGTGCATGCTCAGGCACCCTTGCTGCATGGTGCACGCCTGTTCACCAGCACCTCACCACGCCTGGTGCCGCTTGAGGCAGCAGTCTGCTGTCAGGACCAGAGCCAAGCAAGACAGGCAGGTGTGCAGAAACTGTCCTGGAGGCCGGGAGTCCATGAGTGAAGTGTGGGCAGGACCGGGCCTCCAGGGACCGCTGGAAGTCTGCTTCACACCTCTCCTGGCCCTGGGGGCGGCGCTGTCCCTGGTCCTGCTTGTGTTCTAGATTCTCCCTGCACCTCCCCTTTATCTCTCCTGTGTAGGACTCTTCTTTTTTTATGTGATGCTCTTTTATGAGGACACCAGTCATACTGGATTAGGGGTCCACCTGACCCCAGCCTCATTTAACTAATTATGTCTGCAAAGATCCTATTTTAAAATAACGTCACATTCCAAGGTTGCAAGGGTTAGAGTTTCAACATATGAATTTTGTGAGACAAGATTCAGTTTCTAACATATGAAACTGGCATGACTTGTCCAAATTCTGCCTCTTATTTCTCCAAAATTTTCTGAAGTTCATCCTTTTTCAGAGAGCGCAGACCACCTACGTGCCTGTGGCTCTTATTGCTGAAGTAAGTTCTGTTCAGTTAGGTTTCCTACCACTTTCCCTGGCTCCCAAGTCATCCTCTGCTGTCACTCCTCACAAGCAGTCATTCAACAAACATGTTCAGGCCCTGGGGGTCAGGTACTGGGCAACAATCCAACAGGACAACATGGATGCAAGGGAGCTGCTCCTTCTCCTTCACTATATCCCTGGCCAATTGCTCAGAGCAGGAACTAAGACTGCTTTTCTTTTTGTTTAAAACCATAAAATAAATAGAGCTCCAAAACTGTCAAAATTCCGTTACTACAAGGCTTACTGGCATTGCAGAATCAGCAAAGAGCACTGTATTCACCATGATTTATGTGAAGTCTTTATTATGCTCACAAAAGTTAAAATAAGGCTGGGTAGAACACACAATGGGTTTTGTTCAAAAATCAAATGAATCATGAACTGTGTGCAGAGCCCCTGCTTTCCCTCTCTGTGACCCTGGGCATCTGGTGACGGTTTCTAGAGGCAAAGGGGCCATTTCACTCCTGTGTTAGTTAACTTTCCATCGCAGGAAAAGCTCCTAGGTAAACCAGCAAGAGGAGGAGAAGCTCATCTGGGTCCGTGGATCCAGAGGTTTTACTCCGTGGTCCCCCACTCTGCTCTTTCTGGACCTGAGGGGAGGCAGGCCGTCACAGTGGCCTGGAGGGGGCTCTGGGCTCTGCTCATGGCAGCCAGGACGGGGAGACAGAGAGCCAAGGGCCCAGGACAAGAGCATGCCCCGGGGACCTTCCTCCACCAAGGCCACCTCCTAGGTTGGCACCACCCTGCCAGCCCCTTAAACTGTGACATCCCCAGTGGACGAGGCACACAAGGCCAGAGCGCTCATGATGCAGCCACCCGCCAGGCCTCACCTCAGAGCGCCTCTGCCCTGGGGACCCGGCCTTCAGCACGTGGGCTCTGGACATCTCAGATCCGAAGCTCGCAGTTCGCACCCCCTGAACTCCACCAAAGGACTTACTCACAGCCACTCCACCTCCTCATTGGCTCCTCAGACACCTGTCACAAGTCAGAAAACATGTACAGAGAGACCAGTCCAGCTCCCAACCTGCGGCACATGCGATGATCCTAAATCCAACGTCAAGACTAAAAGACCAACGAGGAGACGCAGGGGGAGAGAGGCCGCGGGCAGAGGGGCAGAGGCTGGAGCCCCCTGGCAGTGGGCCCAGGAACACCTGCAGCCCCAGGGCACTTTGTCATGGACCCCGGCCTCCAGAACTGTGCGAGGACCTTTCTCCTGTGGTCACCTCGTTAGCAGTGCTTTGTCCTGCGGTCACGTCAGATTGTGGTGGTCCTTCGGATCATAGATAAGGTAGCATGGACGAAAACTAGAACCAGGGCCCAGAGGAAGCCCTGGGGAAGGCTTCACAGCTCCCACTAAGGTGCCTAGTCCCCAGGGGGTGGCAGGCTCCCCAGAGGGGAGCGCTCACGCAGTGGCAGAACCCTCTGCCTGAACACAGCTTGCCCGCTGGGCCTGGTCTCTGCTGGGATCACTTGCAGTTCAGTCAGCGTCCCTTAAGTGTGCTCAGCGGGCACTGCCCCTTCCACGAGGACAGAGCCCACCAGCGCCTCTGCTTTCTATTTGTCTTTCCTCAGAAGGAGGTACCAGGAGGGCCTCTCACCTGTCCACTGTTCTAGTCAGGTTTTCATTGCTGTGACCAAAATCAGTAGCAAGGACAACTCAGAGGAGAAAAGGTTATCGGGGGCCCAGAGTTTCAGAGGTCTCAGTCCATGGATGGCCGATTCCCTGGCTCTGGGCCCGAGATGAGGAAGAACATCAGGGTGAGGAATTGGCTCAGGATGGAGCACCAGAAAGAAGGGAGAGCTCTGCTCACCAGGGACAAAACATAAACTCCAAAGACACATCTCCAGGGACCCACCACCTCAACCCCTCCACGTGCCTGCAGTTAGCCCCCAGGTAAGCCCTAGCAGGGGGTCAATCCACTGGTTAGGTCGAAGCTCTCATGAGCTAACCAGTTCACCTTGGGGACCATCTTTACGTGAGCTCTTGGGGGCCATCAAGTATCTAAACCATAACAGGAGGTTCTCCAGAGAGAAGGCTTTGAAGTCAAGTGTCTACGTGCAGCAAAGGGAGGTGCGTGGTTGAGTGGCTGCTTCTCTGTGTGGTCGATGCTGCAGGGTCTTCTAGCAAGAGCCTCAGGACCTGTGCCCGGGGCCATGCAAGCAAGGGGGCAAAGGGAGAGTGCAGCTGCCTGCCCTGTCCTTCCTCAGACAGATGCCTGTCCACTCCAGGTCAAGGCCCTGCAGTGGCAGGGTCAACCTGGATCTCACCGAGTTGGAGGCCACAGTGCCTGCTCGGTCTGACCTCAGTGAGGTCCAGAGGCTCAGGCAGCAACCACTGGTCTCCTGAACGCCTCTGTGCCCCTCAGCCTGTCTTTGACCCAACCTTGAGCTGGGCAAGTGGCCAAGGAGGGCTGGAGAAGGATGGCAGTGTGCACCCTCTGGGTTATCTGCTCTGTGGCATCACCGTCCTCGGTGCTGGGCCACATGAGAGAGAAAGCATCAGGGCTCTCAGCCTGGGCAGCTGCCCCTACACATGGGTCACCAGTCTGAGTATTTGCCAGGGGTGACTAGGTTACTCATTAGGAGACCCTATCACAGGGACATCAATTAAAATCCATTTGTGGCGAAAAACTTGAGCAGAGCCAGGACCTGCAATTGCCCAGGGCCACACAGAAGGTCGGTGTCCACCAGGATTAGAATTCAGGCCCCCAGGTCACCCGCATTCAACAGCAGTCCCGGGAAAACATGGGGTGAGTGGACGAGCAGACTGATTGCTGCTGAGGCCAAGCGAGCAGCAAGTGCTCAGGAGACGCAGACACAAGGCCAATGACAGCAGAAGGTGACGAGGCAGGAGAGGTCCAGGGAAGAGCCACCGGGGTTGCAGGGAGAGCAGGCCATCTGGTAACCAAGTAAAGCACAACACGGGCAGTTCCGAGGGCCCTCCTGCTGTTGCGTGTCCGTGGACATCACCCTCGTTTCCAAACTCATCTGCGGTCCTCAGTGCTGCGCTCAGGTCGCAGCCTCAGTTCTCTGTGGCACTGGGGAGTTGGCCTTCCCAAGGTCAGAGCAGTCAGACTGGGAAGAGCGCCCAGACGCCATCCTATCCCTGATCTCACATTTCCTGTCCGCTCCAGGCGGAGCCCTGCTCTCTCCTCTCCTGAGTGTTCTCCCAAACTGTTGCTCCTGCGTTTACCTCTGACTTTGCGGAGACACAAGGTCGCGGGATCGGGTTCCCTGTAATGGACGCGCTGGCCTGTTTTCACATCTCGCACAGGATGGGAGCCCTCAGCAGTTTTCCGTGCGGCTTGCTAAGCACTTGTTCTACTAAGTGGCACTTGCATCTTGCATCAGAACATTGTGTAAGGGGCACGTCCAGATCCTTTGCCCGTTCTCACCAACACTTGTAATGTAATCTCGCTCAGGCCCCGCGTGATGTTGGATTGAGTTCCTTGCGCTCGGGGTCGGGCGTACAGGGGTTGCACGGTGTCTGATTGGAGCACATCTGATGAGATAAGACGCCCAGGATCGAGAACTCGTGTTCAGCAGGGGAGGAATAAACAGGGCGTCATGAGCATGCACCTCATCTGTCCAGAGAGGGGTCGTGCACAGGGGACAGTGGCAAGGAGGAACAGGCTGGCAAACAGAGGGAAACTGCCTGAAGGTTGCTGGGGCTCAGACTTCTCCGAGTGTCATTGCACAGGGAATGGATAGAAAGACATGCACTGGGGAGGACCAAACAAGGGCACATCCTGAGGAGTCAGAGGGAGAAACGGGCAGGTGGAAGCTCTCTCTCTGAAGATGCTTCTGTATTTTCCTCAGTTGCCCATCAGTACAGAATTTGCAAAGGATGAAGTTTAGAGATGCTGAAATTGATAGGCACTTCACCAAATGATCTCCTTGATTTCTAGGACTTACAAAGTGATGAGCGAGACTACTTTCTGGCTGGGAATAGTGTCACTACACTGCACCAGAGTTGACTGTAATTGACTGCATACTTAATAGAATCCCTAGGGGCTCCAGGAACAGACACAGGGAGCACTGTCAGCTCCTGTCTCAAGTCAGCACGTAGTGTCCTTCCAGACCCAGCCTCCTTCCCCTGGACCCCGGCAATCTCCTTCTGCCCCTTAGAAGGAAAGCCCTGTTGGATGTTTTCTGTACCCCTTCTCTATTTAGCCCAGACTGGGGAGCACTAAAGTGTGACCAAGAAAGTACCCTGCAAACTGGTCCTCTTGACCCCTCGCCATCCTGCTCAGATGGGGGAGCAGGGCCTCTCTTCTGCATGTGACCCACAGCGCGTCCGAGGAGCACACAGCACAGGCCACAGCCTTCCTGGCTCTGGCACAAGCAGCACCTCCAGCTGGCGTAGAATAAGTGCTCTCCTCCATCCCAGCCAGCTCTTTCACAGAGGCACAGCCTTTATTCAAGTTTCAGTTGTGTCCTCACTCCTTCCTGTGCTTCTCCCCACATCCCAGCTGGTCTGTGCTGTCTTGAAGTCCTTGCCAGTGCACTGGTCACCTGTCCTGCAAAGTCCTGGGTCATGGTGTATGAGCTGAGCAAAGGCCTGCTGTGCCCAGCAGGATGGAGCCCCACTGGGTGGGCCCCGGCTGTGGCCACTGCTCCACCAGCACCATGTGGTCTGGTCCCAAAGGGCTGAGGAGTCCTGAGCCCACAGGCTGAGGGTTGGCACGACTCCCTGGCTTCCAGGCTTGCTCCCACTGGTGGGTGCTGAGCACTTCCGGGGCCTGGGCCTGGCCTCCCTTCATGCAGTCACATGCATCCTGGCCAGGGGGCAGATGGAATAGGGCGCTGCTCTTCCAACCCCACTCCCCAACTGGTCATGAGGTGATGAGTGGTGTTCTTGCTTCATGGCATTTTTTCCTCCAACAGAAGTGTCTAATTTCAATGCATGTGTATTTTTCAAAGTGTGTGTGTGTGTGTGTGTGTGTACACATTCAAGTAAAATAAGCAGTGTCTAGGTCCCCCCTGCATTTTGCATTCACTAATGGTATTGAAGCATGTGAATGACACAGCTTCTGAGTCCATGAACTGAGTGTGCACTCGTGGTCAAAAAGGCTCCCAGCCCGTGCTCGGTTGTTGATGCACAATTCTCTGCATTCTTAGTGACAAAATTGGGAAAACCTCTGCATCTGTTTAAGAAACAGAGAAACTGCATGCTGTCACAAGGGAAGACCCAGCGGCTGAGTCTTCAATCCACGGCTCAAAGCTGCCTGTCCTCACTCCAAAGATGAGGAAAGGTACCATTCCAAGTGCACCACCACCCACGCTGTCCCCACACAGACCACCAGTGTCCTCAGGCATAGCAGCAGGCCACTGGGCTGGCAGGTTTATTTTAAAAAAATAACAACGATCTCCAGATACCTCTGGTAACTTAGAATCATCATTTTAAGCAATTAATTTAGATACTGTTTTCATACTGACCCAGAGTCCCAAACTACTTTCTTAAAAACAAAACAAAACAAAATGCACATTAAACTCTCAGGAAAACTGACTTCCATTTTCTGGATGAGTGTCTAGGATGTGGGTAGCAGAGCCCCAGGGAGAACTTCCACCCTCTGGGGCAGCAGAGAGCCACCGGCTGTAGCATCCAGCATTCAACAAAGGGCCCTGAAAGGAGACAGTGTCACACCACACCCAGCGTGTCAGATAAACAGAGGCAGAGCCGAGTGCACAGTGACCCGGGAAACAGCGTCTGCAAATGACTGTGTTTCCCCGGCGTGATGAGCCATGGAGCCGCAAATCCTTTTTAGCTAATTGCTATCAGCTTGTGAGATTTTTCCTCCCGTGTTCAATATCAATTTTCATGGCCATAGGAGATAGCGCTTCTCCCCTGAGCCCACTGGCGACTGGCCGATGAAATGGCAGCGGCAGCACTTAACAGTTTAAAGGGGCGGCATGTAATATGCAGCTGCTGCCAGAGACCGAGAGGAGGTCTGGGGCCACATACAGAGGGCCGGGGCTTGCTAATGCATCGCATCTGTGACCTTCGCAGAAGGTCCTTGGGTGTTGGCAGACTGAGAACACTTTGTTCTGTGCAAACTTTGCCTTGTCAGAGAGCCGGCAGGGTCTTCCCCGGGAGAAAGGTGGATCTGTGTCATTCTTTGTTGTCTTTGGAGTAACAGAGAGGACACATTCAGTTATGACTGAGGACAATTCCTGTGCTGCAAAGACAGGTGCAGCGTCATGGTCCCCGAGCATAGACCAGGGCTGCCACAGAGCAGAGGGCATGCAGGGGCTGCTGCTCTGCCAGAGCCAACTCAGGATGTGGGAGTGGACCCTCCTTGCAACAGACATGGTCCAGCTCTGTCCCCAGGAGCTCTCCACAGTGTCCCCAGCATGTTAGAACTCCCCTGTGCAAAGGGGCCTTCTTCATGATGACACAGCCATGATCAGCACTGCTGGAATAAGCAGGCAGGGGCCGTGGGGTCAGCACACCTGACCACAGAAGACCTGGATCCGAAGGTCCTAGCTGGAGCTGAGCGTTTGCTTCTGAGTGAGACCCACAGAGACACAGGGACAGATCTCCGCAGTGGCCTGGCCCCACCCAGCCAGCCCCACGTGCCCAGCACCTTAACCTTTCCCAGGCTGCCTAGACACTCCCTTGTGGACAGAGATGAACTCACACTGCTGCTCTGTGGTCTACACTAGCAGCAGTGATGATGAATGACTGCCATGAGTACTACCTTCATCTCTGGGTCCCACGCAACGCAGGGCCCTCGGCACCAAGCTCTCCACATACTATGGACTTGGCCCTCGGCTCTGCCTCGGGTGTCAGCACTGTCCCCACTTAACAGGGGAGGAGCCTGTTGCTCCCCACCCTGGGGAAGCCTAAGGGCCGGAGCAGCACCGAGGCCTGGCCCTGGAGTCACACTGTGGCAGTGACTCCGAGCCAGAGTGCTGTCATGAATGCCTTCAGCACTTACTGAGCCTGATTCAGCTCATCCACAGCGAGCCTTGCGCAAAGTGTGCCAGGTGGCACGGGGTCGGCCTTTCCCGCTCTGCCTCTGGATGGCTGTGCTGGAGGACAGTGCCACGGCTCCAGGCAGGGGAGCAGCCCCCTGGAATCAGAGTATCGGAGGAGGGAAGACGGGACCCAGGACCTGCTGGGGACTGCTCCATGACCACTTCTGGAGGGCAGCTGCCCTGTGCTCTCTCTGCGGCTTCGACCCTGGAGTGGGCGCTGAAAGACTGGCACGTCCTGAGAAGGGGCTTCCCTGGGCTTGCGGTCAGGAGCTTCCCCTGCTCCCTGTGGTTTTCACTCTCTGAATGAGGCCAGATTCTGGGAGCACAGGACTTCTCCCCAAGGGCTGCTGAGGAAGAAGGTGCGCAGACCCGCTCCTGCTTCGACAGCCCCGGCCAGCAGTGCCACCCAGAGTCTCACAGTCACTGCCTGTGGAAGGGGACCACCAGGCTGGCTCGGTATGGACCAGAAATGGCCCTAGGAACTGAGGGTTTTGGGTGCCCCCCCCCCCTTACCTGCATCACTGTCTCTCAGGAGGGTCCTGGACACAGGGCCATGAGCTGCCATATTCCCAATGTCCTTATCTTCCCCAGGTGATCTCTTTTTCTTCATATTGCTCCCTTAGGAGGACATTCAAAGGCCCATCCATGTCACGGAGCCCAGTCACTCCGTGGAAGCCCTTCCTGTGACATACAGCATCGCGGCGCCCAGGCCTCCTCCCCATTAGATGTGCCACGGCCTTGGGCCACGTAGGTCATGTATTTATAGAACATCTTAGTTCATAAATATATTTTTCAGGACTCTTCTGCTTTTCAAAAATTTAAATATGAACACAATAAACAAGAAAGAATTCTTTGACTAGCTGCTGGCTGGGCAGGGCTGGCTTGTTGGCCGCTCCCTGGGGTTGCAAGCTGGGACGTCTGATCGGAGGAGCTCGGTCCGTCATTCGGGAGCCACCCTGGAGGGAGTCGCACACCAGGACACACTGCACTGGGGGCCACATCAGAGACCTTGGGGGCTCTGGGCTCTGGGTGGAGAGGCTGAGCCAGCCACACTTGTTGAAGTAAGAATTCTCAGGGCCTGAAAATAAGAGCAACTGGGTTCTCCATGTGGAGGGAAGCCCTGCACACTCTAAAAAGTTTTTGTTAGATCAACATGGTTTCCTAGGGGAAAAACAGTAACATATGTCCCTAGCATGTACAGATGTTCTCTCTCTCTCTCTCTCTCTCTCTCTCTCTCTCTCTCGCACTCACAGGAGTTTTTAGGTAATTCGGGTTAAACAATCTTTTTCCTTTGCTCAGTCTTCACCCTGAGCTGAGCTGAGGGCCGGTGTGGGATGCCGGCCATTTACTGTGCACCAGTACTGAGAAGCTGCTGAGGAGGTGGCCTTGCACCTGTGGGTCCACCACAGGTCACAGCTGCATATCCAGGGGCTGCCCCTCACTCCCATCCCAGGCCTTCCAACCTGGAGCCACAGCTTCCCAGCACCTGCCAGGGCTGCGTTGGTCTCCAGGGCAAGGGCCAGAGTCTCACATGTCGGTTCTCCAAAGAACCCAAAGGGGCCTCTGGAATACAGAGAGCGTCCTGGGCCTGGTCATTGCCTGGACGGGACTCCCACCCCTGGCATGATGCCCATGGACTTCTGAGACCACGCAGGTGGTCAGGGAGCTCTGCCCAGGGTCAGCCGCAAAGCATGCCTGGCCTCAGACAGTGACAATTAACCACCCCACACAACTGACAACCAGTTTCTTCATCTCTCGCATATGCAGTGGGGAATTGTGGGGCTGATAGAATGTCCTGCACTCTTGCACTGGGAGTAGGAGTGCATTTGACAGACACATGGTGCCAGTGTTTTAGGTGTGTTTCTGTATCCTCCTATCTCACACTGCTGCATTTTCTCTGTTCACGATGATTTACATGACTGCAAACTCACATATGGAAGAGAATATGTATTTCACACTTATTAATTATAATATACTTTTACCTATTGAGAATTCATCATTCAATCCTTTCACTTGAGTTCTCTTTGTAAAATCAGCACATAGTTGATTGGTGCTGCTGTTTGTACCTCACTTATTTATATCCATCCAAATATACTCCCCAACAATGTGGTCTATTTAGACAAGGTGGAGCTTCTCTCTAGCACTCCGGGCTTGGGGTTCATATGCATAACCTACTTCCCTGGGCCTGTCCCTCATCTGTCCTGTGTGTGCCGATTTTCATCTATGTCTTGGAAATCTGCTGCACTAGCCATGAGCTGAAGAGACCAGCCTGGTGGACCTGTGGACTGGCTAGAACAAAGGATTATCCAGTCCAATCCCCATTTGCCTGCCCTCTGATGCTATAGCAAAATGCTTGAGGCTGGGAAATGCAGAAAGCAGAGATTTATTTGGCTCAGGTTTAGAAGCTGAAAGTCCAACACTAAGCAATTCATCTGGTGGCCTCTGATGGGAGGCACGACAGTCCCGAGATCCATTGGCTCTCACCTCCTTCACCCCATTAGCTACTCCTCTTCCAGGATGTTGGCATCAAGATGTGGAAAACAATGAGACGGAGACAGAGCAGGCTGCACCAGCTCTACCACAGGAAGTCAGGGCGGGAGCCATGCCTCTGTGCTGCAGGGCCACTCCAGTGTTCCAAAGGCCGTCCCTTGACAAGGCCACCTGGCATTATCTCAGAGACAGGATCCACAGTGCTGAGTCCCCCACCCCCATGGTCACACTGGAAAAAGGGACAAAGACCCCAGATACACACCAGGGTCTCTCGCCTCCTAGGTCTCTAGGCCTGGGGAGTGCAATGTATCATCTCTCTACTAGTGGCCCTGCTGTCCACAAACTTCTCTTTAGTTGTCCCTGGGTCTTCTCCCTGTCTCCCAGTGCTGCTCCTAGGCAGCCAGCTCTTTTAAGATGTGCTGAGCTCACTCCTGAGCCTGGGCCTCCAAGTCCGGAGGGGAATGTCGTAAATGGCACAGGGTCCTGCTGTGCTCAGTGTCTGCTCAGGTTAAAGGCTGTACCTTCCACAACCTCTGTGGCAGGATGGTTCAGCGTCACACACACACACACACACACACACACACACCCCTGTAAGGAAAGCCACCCCCCTGAGCTGACCTTTGCTGGCACTTGACAAGGGTGCCTTGCTGTGTGATAATCATGGCAGAGATCACTCAGTTGGTGGAGGTCAGAATGCAAGTGATACTTAATATATTTTTCAGTCCATGTCTGAACCTCTTTCATCTTTAACAAAAATTCACTGGTTCTTGGTGGGCCAAGGGTTTGTTTTCATGAGGACTGTGGCTACTACTTTTCTGGCTGGGTTTGGCTTTTCTTTCTTTCTCCTTTTGTACCAGGGATTTAACCACTGAGCACCCCCAGTCCTTTCTTATATTTCATTTAGAGGCAAGGTCTCACTACGTTGCTTAGGGAGTTGCTGAGTTGCTGGAGCTGGCTTTGAACTCACGATTCTCCTGCCTCAGCCTCCTGAGTTGCTGGAATTGTAGGCATGGGCCACCGCACAGGGCTGGCCTTTCTTTCTTTGGCCCCAGCCAGCCCAGGAGATGCAGGGAGTGAGTCATGGTGTCCACTGTATTGAAAGGTCCTGGGACCCCAGCTGGGCACTCGCCACAGGCTCACACCAACACCTAGCACGTCTTGGAGACTGAGCACTGTCTTTTCCAAAAAAAAATATAAGTCTCCTCAACCTCCAAATGTAGAACCCCCTTCTCAGGTAGGCAGCGGGAAGGAGTTCAGGTCCGGAGTGCTGCCCCACTACCTGCTTATTAGATCTACACTGTCCCTCCTGGCCACCAAGAGCCTTTGCCCTGTGAAATTCCATCTTCCCCACAATCTTAAATCACACTGAACTTCTGACCTCTTGTTCATAAAGTCATTTACATCTGGAGTCAGTTTCCCTTACTTTCCATGATGCGAGTGGAGGAGCAGGTTGTCCACTGGACGAGAAGGGGAACCGGCAAGGGGCCAGTGTCCTGGGAGGAGCAGGGCCCTGGCCAACAAAGCCCCGGCCGAGCACCCACGGCAGACGCTGCCCAGTTCAGAACGACGCTTGCTGCTCTCTTGCAGGGAGCTTCAAAGGCAGGCAGTCCCTGGCCTGGCTCCATGCAGAACCGGACGCCTCGCCGCTCCCGAGCAGCTGCCAGTTTCTTGCCATCCTGCGAGCGGCCCTGTGTTTCTTATTTACTAATTTTGTTAATGGCCTCGTTCTCCCCATGACCCCGGCGTCCTCTGGGAGTCCTGTGGAGTCTGGACCTTTGTCTTTGAACATCCTGGAGTCGAGCATCAAGAGAAGGTGCAGAGGGCCGGGGAGGCTCCCCTGACACGGCTCAGGCACGAGCCTTTGCAATTACCCGCCACCTTTCCAGCAGACGGTAATTGAAAAGTGCGAACCACATGGGCGCTAGTCAATAATGGCGTCCGCACACAAATGACACTTGGAGCTTTCCAGGTCCCCATCCTGGTGCTCTGCTTTTCACCTTTTATCCTTCTCAGCACCACGACTTAATCCACTCTAATGAGGTGAGCTGCACTGCCGAGACCCAGCGCCACCCAGCTCCCTCTGGCTCTGCGTGGGGTTTGTAAGAAGCAGAAAGAGAAGGGGCTTGCCAGCCTCCCCGGACGTCGCGGGAGTTCCTGCTCTTGCCTCCCAGCAGCCACCCTCTCCATCCTGCCTGGGAATTGCTGGGCCGCGTGCTCCGTGGTCACCGTCAGGTGGGGACCAACCAAGGTTGCCCGCGGCGCGGTTCACTTAGAGCCGCACATGTTTCTCCTAGCTTGAAGGACACGACGGGTGGCCACATGTCACTGTTTGCAAACAGCAGGTGACTGCCAACAGCAGCCAGAGTGTGAATCCCGCCTGCTCCCCTCTCCTTACCCATCTGTCCACGCCTCTCGAGCTGTAAGGACCCAAGTGCCACGTGCAGCGGCGAGAGCCACCGAAGCGCGATGGCATTGCTGACAGAGGCCCACATTGGAGGAGGGAAGCGGCAGCGCTGCTAATGCGCAGTGTGTTCTCAAGGAGGAAGCAAGCATTGGTTTAATTGGTGAATCCCATATGTTCTGCAGCGTGGCTCTCTGCAGCTCCGCAGCCGAGCTGGAGATCAGATGTCACCACACCGCTCCCGCACCTGCCCACTGCCAGCCCGACTCCGCGGCAGCCTGTATTAGTAATTAGCTCCGTCTCCTCTGCTGACGCCACACTGCTCTGCCGTGTGTCTCCATCTCGGGAAATGCCAGGCCTGTGGCTTTTCCCAGGAGGGTGAGCGAGCACGCCTTGCCCGGTGCAACCAACGCACTGAACTCCTCTAATTGTGCAACTCCGACAGCCCTCTGTGCGCATCTCTCCCGGCTTCATAATTCATATAATATTTCATTTTGGTGGCTTTTTCATTGGTTGCAAGAAGGGAGAAAGAAGAAAGGCCACACAATGCACTGAAACCTCTTGGGATTATCCGCGTGGTCTTAGTAAGCGCGTCCGCAACCAAGGCCGGGAGGAAAACATTTGGCTCTTACACAGCTGAAACCTCCTCCCTTTCTCCAGCCTTAATCTGATTTTTGCCAACTCCTTTTGATCTGCGAGGGGCAGGCAAGTCAGGTCCACAAGTACAGATGGACTAAATATGGAGATTAGACCCTTCTGCTCCTGCCCGGGCTCCAAAGGCCTGATTAGTCTGGAATCGCGCAATTGTCCTGAGCTGGCTATCAGAGTGGCCGGCTCAGGAGGGGGCAGGATGAAGGCTGATTTTGTAATGGATACTTATTTTATCCCAGTGCTCTAAGAAGATTAGGCCTGGGGGTGTCACATTAGCCCTGATCTCGGGGCCTCTGGTCGTCTCTTGCCGGTTTCAAACACCTCTGCTCGGCCTTAGAACAAACAGGAGCTTGGACCGCTCGGCCCCATGTCGGGCATGAATAATTGCCCCTGCGAACTGTTTGAAGACCACAAAGTGCTGTGTAAATTACTCAGTTTGGGCTTTAGTCGGGGTGATTTGTGGTGACTTATTGAATCTTTTCACAGTTCAGAATTAAACTTTCTCCGCCGCTGACTGCAGCCAGCCTAGAATGAAAGCCTCGTCTTAACTGACAGTCCTCCCATTAGGTCAGTCTCTGCAAAAGCCCCGGCAGATCCTGTGACCACGCGGCCCTCCCTGCATCTCCGAGGAAGCGGGACGCCTGTGCTTAGCTCACTGCCAAGCCCTGCCTATTCAGCCTGTGACTTAAAGCAGCTATGGAGACCGAAAAAGGAGGGGGACTGCTTGCTTCGGATCACCCCACATGTTTTTGGCAAGATCTCCTGGGCAATTTTCCTACCAACATATCCAATTTATTTTTTGTTTGTTTTCAAACATGGCACATTTCTTTAATTAGTGCAGGCAAACAAGTTAGAAACAGAAGAGAAAAAAAAGGAACTTAAAACATTCTACTCGGGGAAACGATGTCGTTAAACAAGTTTCAATTAGAGGGAATTAGCCTGGCTGGTAGGTTTCCATCTGAGCCGACGCCGGGAGAGAGCGGTGGCCTGGGTGCTGGCACTGCAGTGGCTGGGCTGCCAATCAGCTCTGGAGACCAGGCACGGGTGTACCTCACGGCTGCGGTAGGTTGTCGAAGGTTCCGCATCGACAGCGTTTTGATCACCAGGCACTTTCTCTTTGTAGCTACCTGATCTAAGCTGCTTTTGATAAACAATAATTATAACATCAACAACAAACTCTGTAATGTCAGAAATAACGATGATCTTTAATCTTGCCAAATATTTTGGAAATAAGGTAAGAACATAGACAACTGCTCCAAAGGGCTTTCACGGAAAAGAATCCCACGCAGTGTTTGTGGAATTTCAACGCTGGGTCAGAACCAAGCCTTCTAACAATCTGTTTCCTAATCACCCAGAAACTTGCCATCAGGCATCTGAGCATGTGAATAAGACCTAATCGCCTCCCTGGAAGGACCCAAATCAAAATTAGAATAGGAAACAAAGTGCAGGGCCTTTGTTTTGTGGGAAAATTCATGCAGTTTTTCTGACTCATGTTCATCATGCTGGTTTTTAAAGAAATCTACCTAGATATTGACAGCAAGTAAGATTTTCTGTGCTCACATCCAAAAGTGTAAAATGCATGCAACCTGCCCATCTGCACAGTAGCTTCAAGTTCCCGAGAAGAACCTTCTGTTTCTTTGTTGTTGTTGTTGAGGTATTACTAAGAGTGTTTGTCACCTAGGAAAGACCAAGAAAAATTGACAGGCAAAACTCAAATACACTGAGGATTTTTTTAGATTAATAAATGAAAAAAAAAAAAAAATAACTTCAAGGAATGATGTGAGCATCCCTTGCAAAGGTGGGCAATCCCATGATCCACTTGAAGTTCTCCAGCTATTGACCCAGCAGCACTTCCCCAGCCCTAGAGACAGCACAAGGTAGAAGGGTAGATGAGCTGCAGTTCCAGAGCTCCACATGCTGTCACATGCCTACCGTGCTCACTATAAGCTCACAAGTGTATCCTTGGTGTGGAAAGAGCGAAATCACCAAACATTGGACGTAGGATTGTTTGTTTTGGGGTGATGGGGATTGAGGTGGATGCTAGTTTTCTGACTCATTGTTTTGGATCTCAGATTCATTCAGATATTATCTGTTTATTTGTTTTGTCATAGAAAAATCAAACCTTCATAGAAATGATATATATTTCACGGCAGGTGGCACATGCCTCATAATCCCAGCTACTCAGGAGGCTCAGTCAGGAGGACTGAAAATTCAAAGCTGGCTTCAGCAACTTAGCGAGGCCCCAAGCAATTTAGTGAGACCCTATCTCAAAATAAAAAGGGCTGGGGATGTGACTCAGTGGTTAAGCACCTATCGGTTTAATCCCTGGTTAAAAAAAAAAAAAGGAAAAAGGAAAAAAAATAGAAATAATATCTATTCTACATATTTGTCTCAGTCAAATTTTTTTGTTGCTGTAACCAAAAGACCTGAAAAGAACACCTAGAGAAAGAAAAGTTAATTTGGCACTCACGGTTTCAGAGTTCTCAGGCCATACATGGCCAGCCCCGTAGCTCTGAGCCCAAGGTGAGGCAGAATATCATGGTGGAAGACTGGGAAGGAAAGAGTGGGGACCGGCACCAGGAAGCAGAGAGGGACTAGTACAGCTCACACAATATCAACCCCAAAGGCACCCCCAGGACCCAGCACTCCCGCCACGTCCCACCTCCCTCCATCCTCCGCTCAATCCCTAGCAGAGGATGAATGCAGAGTGGGCTGAGGCTCTCACTTCTAAACCCTCTTGTATTGCCCACACGTGAGCTTCGCCGGTCACCCCATTTCCAAACCATAACAGATTTTGAATATTAACACATTAAGGCTTTGCATTAGGCACTTTGGCGACATGTGGGTGGACAATGTCGAGGACCGGGGCCTCTGCAGGGAGGTGGGAGCGTGCACATGTTGTGCGGGAAGCTGGGAAGGCACCTGGGGAGGTCACAGACGTGCAGGGCATTTCTAAACTCTGCAGCCTGTTCTAGGTAAGGGTTTTGCATGGGTCAGCTCCGTCATCCAGGGGAGGTGGGATTGTTGAGATCCCCACTCTAGGCTGGGCCCAGGTGCCCCCCACTGGTTCGTGTCCGAGCTAGGTGGGACCTCCACTGCCTGCCTAGAGCGCACACCCCAGCTGCCTCTCCAGGTGAGGACATTTAGGAAAGCCGTCTGTGTTCTTCTGGGTGGCAAGGCAGGGCTAGGGCTGTGCAAGGTGGCCACACTGAAACCCACCTCCATTCCCACAGGGAACCACAGAGGCAGCTGAGGTTCTCTTAGAACTGGGCCCAAGGGAACATGTGTGGAAGCACCTCCAAGCCCCAGCGCCCAGTAAGAGAAGCGGAGAGGCCGTTTTAATAATCACATCTCCGTGAACCCAGGTTGCTTTGCTTGTGAAAGCAATCTGGCTTCCCAACAATTTAATCTGAGAGTCTTTATCATGCAGTTGGAATATGATCCACCATTTGTCACTATCTAAGTCCAATACAAACATCAACCCCAGTCACACAGGGTCCTGGGTCTAGGGTCAGGCCCAGGTGTCTTAGGGTGCCCCATCTGCCCACAGATGTTCATATCACAGTAGGTGGGACATCTGAAGGTAGTGTCTTCACTCCTCTGTACACTCGAGGGGGGAGGAAATGAGGGACCCAAAGTCCTAGTTCTCAACAATTACAGGTGCCGTTCGAGGGTCTATGGCTTAGTGGCCAAGGACACTGCCAGGCGTCCTGCACTCCAGGCTGGGTCACTTAGCTGAACCAAAGCGTTCCCACGTGATCTGTGGCCTTGGTGTCCCACCGCAGCTGTCCGGGTTCCTTAGGTGACAAGGCACGGGAAGGCTGTAGATGCAATTCCGAGATAACAGGATCCAGACCCACCTTTGACCCCACTGCCTCAATCTGCTTCAGTGTTACCAGAGCTCAGCCCTAACCCGACCTGAGCAGCATGTCACTGGAGCATCACGGTTGTTATCACAGGGAAGCCCCGACTTCCTGTCCCTCCTGTGCCCTGCTTAGAACACTTGGTTATCAAAACAACCCCCTGACACACACACAAGCTGACGTTTCGCAGTAGCTCGAGATGGTTCATGACTTGATGAAGACAGTGAGTGCCAGGCTCTGGTCGGACTGGACTGGAATCCCCACTTGGCTGCATCACTGATGTGAGACCCTGGGCAGACTACCTCACCTCTGTGGGCCTCACTTCCTTAACTGTAAAATGGGAATGACAGTGGCATGTGAATTTTAATGCCAGGACAGAATGAATTTTTGTAAACATTAGCCGAGTTGTTTCAGAACCCTCAGGGTCTGGTCAGATGACATAGGAAGTGTAAAAAATGACACTGGTCATGTCATCACTGATGAGAAGAGACATAGAAAGGAACCAGGAAAGCAGCATCAGATACAAAGAAAATAAAGTGCTCCACATGGATGTGTTAGTGTGTCCTGCAATGAAAGGAGGAGGCAGAGATGGTTTGATCCTGGGCCTGGGTGAGGCCTGGCTCAGGGTACTTAGGTGAATTGGGAGGGCATGGCAGGAAGAGGGTGTGGTTTTGGATGGCACAGGCCCTGTGGTTTCAACTCGCAGCAGGTTGGCACACTCAGAGGGCAATTCTAAAGCTAACTGGAGATGGAGGGTATGATATTTGAAATGGCAGGGAGTTTAGAATTGTATTGCAATGATTGGTTTTTACTCTGTCTACAAGAATGGGAAGAGGTGAAGAGTTAGGGTCAGAGAATAAGGTGACAAAGTCCTGAGAGATGAGTCCGCTTAGCCCAGGACTGTGTACACATGCTCTGGTTTAGCAGATGCAAAGACTGAGAACTTGGAAAGATGGAGGCAGGTGGGGTGGGTGATGGCATCCTGGTGGCCAACCGTGAGAGGTGAGGCTGTCATAGGTTGGATGTTGGCAGTGGCAGTGGGAGAGGAGGACTGTAGAGAGCAGTTGTGACAACCACCTGGCACTGCAATGTGCTCACAGGGAAAGCACCCGCTCTGCCTGGAGAGGTTGTGCATGTGTGTGGGATTTCTGTTCACAGTCTTGCCATCAGATCATAGTTCCCCTCTGAAACTACTTTATTGAGCTATTGACTGCACACTGGCCTGGAGGGAGAGACTGCTCTGGCACCGTACCTGTGTAGGCACCCTTACTGGTTCTTCTCAGGCATCTTTGGGGGAAGACAGTCCACATGTGGTGTGAACTGATGCTAGAAGTTTCCTGAGATCAAGTCTATGTGCTTCATTTTCATTAATACAGTGGTGGACATCTGCTATTAGCTTCCCTTTCCTGCTGTTACATCCAGAGATACGTATTACTGTAATGGTATCTAATTATCCAGGCTTTACAAGTAGCCTTTAAATGAGGCAAATCAATGGTTCCCTACATTTTTCAAATGCTGGAATTACTATTATTTACCATAAACAACTCTCCTTAAGTATGATACAATCTGCTCTTCCCAGAGTTTCCCATCCAGGAAACCTGATAGAAACCCTGACTCTCATGCCCACATCCAACAGTTTTGATTAGGGAATTTTACAAATTCCCCAGGTCCTTCCTGTGCACATGGAAGGTTGAGAACCCTAACAGCTGTGAACGTCTGAGGCCTGTCTCCTTCAAACTTCACTGAGAAACAACCTTAAGAGGAAAAGAACAGAAAAACATTGAGACCCAGAGGCAGATCAGCATTGTTCAACATGGCTATCCACAGTGCACACAGGGCTCCTCTCCCCCGGGCCCTGGACGTCCTTCACTTTGGGTGCTCCCCCACCCCAACCTGCACACCTCTGGCTGGATGTGCTCACCCTGCCCTGCCTCCTCCTGGGCCCCTCTGCACTGTCACCTCTGCATTTTCATGGAGTTATTTTGGACAATCTGACTTGTCACAGTCCCTTCTGGAGCATTGCAGCGTGCTGACGGTCCCCTACATGAACTGGGTGCAGCCTTTTGATGGAACAATCGCACTTCTTCATTTTGCTGTCTGATGGGGCTCTCACCTCGCCTGGCACCCACAGCCCTGGGCGAGGGAACCCCTTGAATTCCTGTTCCACAGCAACGTCAAGCTGCCTGTAACGTGCTCGCCGCACCTTGGATTTAGATTCCACCACAAGAATTCCCTGGGAGAGGAAAGGCAGGCAAGGTCAGATCTAGAAAGGCAGTAGATCACTGTGAAAATCGCAAGGTCACTTCAACATTGCCCAGATGAAGCTAGCCGCTGCCCACCCCCCATTGTCAGCTGCTGGCTGTTCTGTGATGAGGCAGGGCCATGTCAGGGTGCTGTCCGGTTCCCTGATGCTGTGGCCAACGTCTTCCAGCCCTGTGCCATGCCAGGATGAGCCATGCCTGCTGACCTGACCCTTCAGGTGGATCAGTAGAGCTGGTCAGTGTCGACAAGCCTGGACTCTCAGGTGCCGTGTGCAAGGCAGCCAACTGAGGCCAGCATTAGCCCAGGGCTCAGCCCTAGGTCTTTAATAGCCGTCCCCTGCCCGAAAACAGAATCTGTTACAGGAGCTGCCAAAGGACAAGTGACATCCTACAGTAAATCCCAGTCTCTTTTCTCAAGGTTCAACAGAGGAAGGAGCCATAATGGGAGGTAACACCATCCACCCTCAGAGGCAAGTGCCCCGGCCTCTGCCAGGAGTCATGGGTTCCACAGGGACCAGCCTTCTTCAGCCTGCCGGGTGCCCCTTTGTCTCCCCCTCATATACTGCAAGTGTGACTTTCAGGGCCACAGTGCATTTTTTAAGTTGACTTAAAATATCTATTTAATTATGAAATTACCGTATTGCCTTGTGAAATGGAGGTATCTCTCTCAGAGGAAAGCACAGGCAGCATTTATACATTCCTACTTGGTTTTTCTCACATGTGTCCTTTGAGAGTGTGGGAACTGCAGTTGTCATCGACATCACTTTTCTCTGATATACTGTCCTGTATCTCTCTGTCGCAGGACATTTGAATGGATGCCAGCCTTTCACTCTTACACACAGGACAGAGACAACAGCTCAGGTGACCAGCCAGGACCCTAACAGTCTCTTGGAGAGAGTCCTTCAGTGGTATCGCTGGGTGACAATGTGTGAGTGTGATACCGCTCTTGCAGCACATTGTCAAAATGCTCGGTAGGAAATGTGTGCTGACTTTAAAATTCCCACCAGAGCTAAGAGAGAAGCTGCTCAGAGCCCCCTAGACAGGCTCCGCACCACCTGCTGGAAATGGGCAGGCAACGTGCTTTGACGTTGACTGATCTGGACCCAATGATGTCGAGCATTGATTTCATAACTTTATTGGGCATTTTTCATCCTTGAATTTTCATACTTGTCTTTTTTGTTCATTGATTTTTAGTGGAAATTGTGTATTAAGAATTATAATACGCCAACCAATTCCGCCATTTTTCTCCATGTAGCGTGTTTTGGATGTCAGAGCCTGTGAGTTCCTACATAGTTAAATGTGCTTCGAAAGTCCCTTCCTCGGGTCAGATCAGATCAAGCAAAAAGGGTCCTTTTGGACGATCATTCTTTAACCTGTTGAAGAAAATGTTTTTCAAAGGATATTTTTGAGTGTTGGACTTTTTTTTTTTTTCAA
The DNA here is from genome assembly GCF_047511675.1 of Marmota flaviventris. NCBI lineage: Eukaryota > Metazoa > Chordata > Mammalia > Rodentia > Sciuridae > Marmota > Marmota flaviventris. The sequence continues at coordinate 163,062,211 of NC_092502.1, read as the reverse complement.
AACTAGACCAGAAGCTATCATCTGAGTGATGCTTCTCGAGATTCTGCTTGTCACCTTGTATCCATGCAGCGTAACCCACAGGGACACCATGCAGGACAGTCTGTCCTGTTGTGCTGACCAGCAGTGCCTGGGTCTGTGCTGTGTACAGCCCATGTCACTGGTGATTGGAGGATGAGGGCCTTGTCAGCATACAACATCTTATAGACACACCAATTTAACCTCCAAATGAAGGTCAGTGACGTTCACCATCTTTTGTATAAAGTTTAAAAAATAAAAACACCTGATGTTGAGTACCGGGTCAGGATGACTGAAGCATCCAGGATTGCAAGACCGCGTACCTTTGAAGAGCCCCGCGTGCTTGTTGAGGACCACACCAGGTGCACACTCCCGGCTCACACTCGCATCCCCCCGCGCACCATCAACCGTTTCCCAAAGGGCAGCTGAGGCGGGAGGAAGCCAAGCACTCAGCCACTCACCTGGGTTTCACATTAGCAGAAGGGAAATCCCCTCAGTTAGTTCCCAGTTCAACAGCAGCCAACACCCCTCTCTTGTAGAGGCCTTCCGGGGAAATAAAACCTGGCCTTCACCCTGTGGGAAGAGCCCCACGTGAGCACGGTCCTGCTGGGCAGCTGTGTGCAGGGCTGTGCAGAGCTGGTGAGCACTCAGAATTCTCCCCACGAGGGTTTTAGGTAGCTTTTCCCTACACTCCTTAGGCAAGTTCTTGCTGCTATGAAAGGTGTGTCTTGACCTTGCGTGTGTGTGTGTGTGTGTGTGTGTGTGTGTGTAGCATAGAAAGTTTTTGCTGTTAGGTTGTTTGACCTTTTGCCCAAAACTCTTGATGGATTCTCTGATGGTTCAAGAACATTTGCAGATTCCCTAGTATATGAGATCCTATGTTCTACAAGTAGAGAAACTAGTGTTTGATCCTTACCAACCTTTTCTGTTTCCCTCTATTCTTGTTTTGATTAAGGAATTTTAAAAAATGGTAAGTAGAACAGGATGAACACAGAAACATTTCTCAACTGCCATTGTTAAGAAAGATGTGGACTGGAGGCTTTTGCTGGACAGTTTTGTTGGAATTATTGGGATAAGAAGTCTTTTATCTGAAAGTTAGTTTTTCTTGAAACGGTATTGAATTTTGTATTTCTCCTCCCTCGAAGGAGGTTATATATTTTTTTCTATTAATATACCATCATAGGCAATGTCAAACCATCTCACATTCCAAAGGTAAATGCTACATGGACATGAAGCACTGTAATCACTACCAAGCTTGACTTCTCTAATTAATCAAGTGTTACAGCATTTTATTTCATCTTCTCAACCAATGTTTTGTTTCTCATTTAGAACATCCTTTAACAGTCCCCTTGGCCTTTCGACACCACACCTTACCCTGGGCCTGCCTGCCTAGCTCAGAGCATCCGGCTCCCTGTGATGGGGACTTCCAAGAGCAGGGACACTCTGTCACATCATGCCTTCATTCTGCCCTGCTCTGTCTTTATTTATTCCTAGGGGGGTTATAAGCCTAGAAGTCATCATTACTGTTTTTTAAACAGGAAATGACTTTTTTCTTTTCTTTTTTCCAAACCTTTACTCTTCTGCAGTTCTCTGCTTCTTTCTGGGGTCCTGCTGTTTGCACATGAGCAGTGTTTGATGTAACCATGTGAACTCTAGCAGGGACAAACACTCTCAGATTTAGTTGTTTCTGAGCATCTTTAGACGCCCTTCCATTCACCAGGTTTCCACGAGGCACAAACTTTCAGAGTGCTCCATAAGCAGACTGCCCTTTCTTTGCTGTTTTGCCCCAAAGTTCATACACTGCTCTCCTCCGGTTCCCAGATGCTTTTACGCTCTTCTCTTTTTCTTTGGTCTTGACAGTGATGAAATGAACAGCATTTTGCTTTGCATCTTGCTTTTGAATTTTTGAATTTGAAGTTTCTTGAATCTGTGAGTCAATGTCTTTTATCATTTGGAAAGTTCTGGGTTATAGTTTCTTCAAGTATTTCTTCTCTTTCATTTTTTTAAACCTATACAATTCTCATGTTTCTCATGCACTATTCTTCTATTTCCCTTATTTTTCTCTCTGTATTACTAGGCTGTGGCCTTGTTTTTTTTCAAGTTAACAAATGCTGTTTTCCATACTTTTTAATTAACTGATTTTTTTTTGTACCAGGCATTGAACCCAGATGCACTTAACCACTGAGCCACATTCCCCAGCCCTTTTTATTTATTTATTTATTTATTTATTTAGATACAGGGTTTCGCTATGTTGCTGAGGCTGGCTTTGCATTTGTGACCCTCCTACCTCAGCCTCTCAAGCTGCTGGGATTACATGTGTGTGTCACTATGCAAAGCTCGCTGAATATTTTTAAAATTACAGATATTTTCATTTCCAGATGTTGAGTGATTATTTTGTTATCTTTTTTCTCATTCTTTTTATCCATTTGTCCATATTATCCTGTCTTATTTAACATATTGGTCTTAGTTATTCTGATAACAATGTCTGAGCTATCTCTTGACCTACTTCTAGTATCTGTTTATCTCTTGATTCTTTGACACTTCTTACTTTTTTGCATGACTCTTTTTCTATGTGTGCTGAAGCTTGCCTGAAACCTTATAGAGACACTGTGTTCTGTCATCACAGAATTGGGCTTGGCTTTGACATTTCTCCTAGATTTTGTCCTCCATTATTTCTACACACAATTTTTCACATACGTTAATAATCCACTGTGATTTCTCCTTTAACCTGTGAACTAGATTTGTGGTGCTTAAATCTGAATCGATCCAGACAGAGGCGCTCTTCAGTTAGTTTCCTGTTGTGCTGCTGGGCTGTGCATGTCCACAGGGGATGGTGGTGCCAGGGCCCTCTCTCCTCTTGAAGTCGAAGCCGAAAGTCCTTCCTAGAGACTTCAACCTGCAGCCTCCTTCATCAGCTGTTGGAATGTGGTCCCTGGACTAACCGATAGCAAAGAGGAAAGGCAAGCATCAGTTATTCTTTAAACTCAAGTACATGGCCACCCAAGGGGGGGTCAACTGCAGTAGGGGAAGGGAGAATAGATGTTGGATCATCAACCAGCTCCAACCCTCTCTCTGGAGGTGACAATGTCCGGTGGGCTCTAAGGAGCACCCCACACGGAGGCCTGCAGGTGGTGCATCCCTGAAGTGAACCCAGTGGGCCAGCCACCCTCTCACTTCTCCACGTGGATGTCAAAGAAGCACCGACTTTAATGTCTTTAGATAACTCCTGGTGTGCATGCCTGACCGTCTTCTCCAGACCTCTCTATCCTGGTACATGGTACGGCCTTCTTCAGACTGCTGCAAGGAATGGATCTTGGACTCACCATTAAACCTCTCTCTCTCTCTCTCTCTCTCTCTCTCTCTCTCTCCCTCCCCCCTCCTCCCTCCCCCCTCTCTCTCTTCCCCTTCTCCCTTCCCCTCTCTCTCCCCCTGTGTCTTTCTTTCTGTGTTTGTTTCCCGTGTCCTATGCAATGAGTAAAAAGCCCTGTCACCTATACTTTCAAAATCTGTTCAGACGCCAAACACTTCTCACCCCCTCTTACCCTTGCATCCCACCTGGTGTACTACAGGAAGCACCCAGAAGGTCTCCAGTGCATCCCCTCCCCCACACACACATGTTATTATTTGAGAGCAATCAAAATGATTTTTAAGATTTTGTCAGCAAATTATTATAAATGTTATACTGAATAAAAATAATTTTAATTGAATGTAGCATTTATAATAGCACCACATACCCCCCAAATAGCTAAAATTTATTTAATTCTTCCACCAAAAAAATTATAAAGTATTAATTGATAGAAAAATTTCAAAAATACCCAAGTGAATTAAAAGGCATGCATATTCATCAGCTGCAGTAGTCAGTACAATGATGATGTTCAAATTGAGAACACACCCCTATAAAATCTCAGCCATCTTTTTCTTGTGTGTGTAATTTGGCAAGTCTGACTGACTCACACGTCTTCACAAGTCAATTTACAGGGGTTTATGAATCTACAGATATAAGTTAAAGAAAGAATATCTAAGAGATGACATAGAAGAAAGAATTCATAAACTTGGGGTACATAAAGACTTCTTAGATAGGGCAATCTATAAAAGAGAGGACTGATAAAAATATAGTACCCTGAACATTATCAGTTCATCCAAACAAATTATTCAGTAATAAAAAGGAGGCCAAAGAGAGAGACAGCGTGACACAGCGTGAGACTGAGGGGAGGTTGCAACACAATCGTCTCCCCAAGTCTTGTTTGCGGAAGGGACACACAAAAACCTCTATCCATTAAACAGGGAGGGCGATCAAAGAGCCAACGAGGAAAGAGACTAAAAGACACTGGGAACAGACGACTGTAAAATGGCCCATAAAGTGTTTGAAAGGTTCTTCATCTTATTTGTCATCTGGAAATTGAGACATAAAGCCACACGTTAACACGATGCCTACCCACCAGTCAGCTCTGGAGACGCCAGCAGGCTGAGGGGATATGCCTGCCTCAGACTTGTCCCGAGCTGTGGGCAGGATGGTAGGACACGGGGGCTGAGCAGGCCAGCCCGTGGCCAGGGGCTCACTCCAGGTCTGCCCAGAGCAAGCGCAGTGCAAGTGCTCAGCAGAGGAGTGTGCAAGGATGTCACACAGGGTTCTTCGTGACCAGCAACCTGAAGGCATCCTGCATTGCCCAGCCAACCCCATAGCTAACTAAGGACCCAAGACAACCACTAATGGTTCTGGAGTTTCCAGTTTAAGATTAGATTAAGTGGCCCCTTGGCTCCGGGTCTCTGGGAAGGTGGTGCATCCTGCCAGGGTGTGTGGCAGGGCCAAACAGCTCCACTGTAAACAGGAAGCAGAAGAAAGAGAACAAGACTGGGGTCCCACAAACCCCAACCACATAAATACCTCCCTCCAGGGCCACTGCTAAAGACCCCACCACCTCCCCATAGTGCCACCTTGGGGACCAAGCCTTTGACACAGGCTCTTTGGGGGACAAGCCCCAAAGTTACCCAAACAACAGACTTGACAAGCAGTGGCATGCCCAGCTATCGAGAGCAGCTGGACAGTGGGCCTTCTGCAGCGGGGCCATCGAGGACGAAGCTCCTATACATCATCTTCTGTGTGCAAAGCCAGACCAGAGCCGTGTCCCGTGGCTCCAGTGGCAGGACCTTGCATCTCCTAGCATGGACACCAAGCCTTGTGCTCACTGGCTCCATCGCATCCCTGTCCCCTCTGGCTCTGCCCACACGATACCAGTTCTTTCCTCTCCTGGGGCCTGCAGAGGGCCTGGCAGGGCCTGCGCTCCCTGTTCTGCAGCCTTCCTGTCCAGGCGTCTGCCACAGGCCTCCTTCCCGCTCTCCCTGAGCCTCCTTCTCTCCAGGCCTCTCCTCCCTGCCTGACGTGCTAGGTTCTGGTGCATCTGGCTCCTCGTCTCTGACCACTAGACTACACCCCCTTGAGGTCAGGGGCTTGTCTGTTCAAGGTATGACTGTATTTTCTGACTCTCAAAGAGCACACTGAAAACAGTTAGGGCTCTGTGAATACCTGCCGAAGGCCTGTGGGTGGGCACCGTCACACTGCTAGTCTCTGTGCCAGCCAAGACTTGGAGCACTTGCTTCCCACTTGTGGGGGAGTTCTGCTCATGTCCACGTCCCTCCTGGTCTCTCAGTTCTTTAATCCCTATGAATGTCTGACCCACCTGGAGCACATCCAGAGGTGCAGAGACCTTCCTGACACCACGCTTGCCTGCTCCTGCCCAGCACGTTGGGCTCCCTCTTCCAGCCATCTCTGCTCCTGTTCTGATGGACGGCGGTGAAGCCAGGAGTGATCTCAGGTTCTCACGGGCAGAGTGTGTCCATGCTCTAAAACTGCCCGTGTCTCTGGTGTGTGTGAGCCCGGCCGCAGCATCCAGCCTGCCGGGATGGAGAGGGGAGCCACAGGCTGGCCTCAGGGGAGTGACACCCTGACCCCTCTCTCTGTTCAGCAGCACCAGGATACAACGAAGCCTGTCCTGCTGGACGTGAGGTTTCCCCAAAGCCCCGCTGCAGGAACTCTCCGAGGGGAGGATGGGTGGTGAGGGCTGTGGCCTCTCCAGTCCCCCCAGCAGAGTGCACTGGGTGGTGACTGTGGGCAGGTGGGGCGCGGCTGGAGGAGGGGCCGCTGCCGCCTTTCCTGGAAGGTGCGTCTGCCCTGGGGCCTGGTCCCGCTCCTTCTCTCTGCACCCTGAGCCACAGTGAGCGGAGCGGACCTTCCCCTATGTGCTGCCCTCCAGGGGACAGAGCAATGGCGTGGCTGTCTACAGACCCAGACTCTGAAACCAGGAGCCTGGGTGAACCTAACTTCCTCTAACTTGTTCTGGACAGGGGTTTTGGTCACAGTGGAAAAAGAAAAAGAAACACCTGACTAGAACAAGCCCCTACAGAGGGAGTTCAACGGGGAGTTAGTGAGTTGATTCACACATGCATTGGACCATGTTTCTGCACATTTCATGAATAAAGAAAAAGGAAAGTCTAAACATTTCACATGGCAGGGTGTTCTGAGGACCCTGTGATGGAGACATGTTCTGGGTCACAGCCTTAGAACCTGACCCACAACAAGGTGACCCGGCCATAGCTCGTCATGGCCTTGGCTGCACATGCACTGTTCAAACTCCCCTCTGAGAAAACTGATTTATGGGAAGGAAGTTCTCAAGGATGGTGGATGAAGGTGAGTTTTCACAATAGTGGAAACCACCTGCCCAAGGACATCGTGAATCCCGTGCTCAGCTCACAGCACACCCTGGTGAATGCTCTAGTGTTTTCAATGTCCCCTGCTCCTCAGTTCCGACTATTAACACTGGCGTGTTTTCTGCGTAAGTTTCCTCACACTGTGCAGCCAAGACCCTCACCTTTCTGCCAGGAGACCAGGGGAGCAGACGGCCTCACTTAGGAAGTCCTGCCCTGAGGAGTCTGGCCCGGTTCCCAGGACCCTTGTTCAGAGTGGATCTCTGCTGCAGTCCCTCTGAGCACAGACCTGCCCAGGACCCTGGGGCCTTTGTAGAGGGACAATAGGGTTGATGCTGTCCCTCCCACTAGGGCTCCCAGGTCTACCCTTGTCCTTGTCATCTATGCTCAGCCCAGGATCTTTTAAACATGGGACATGGACCCTGTTACTCTTCTTACACCCTGACATCCCATTCCATCCCAAGGAGCCAAAGGCCTCTGTGACCTCCAGGCAGCATGCCTGTCCTTACCACTCCTCCCTCCTCCTGCCTGGATCTCCAGGACTCTGAGCCCTGCGTGCCCCAGGCCCTGTCCTTCCTCTGTCATCTAAAAAGCCCTTGTCAGAGCACCCCGCTGTCTCTCCCTCAACACCCTCCGCTCCACTCAAGGTCCCCTTTGCAGGGCAGGCAACTCGCCATCACAGACGGGAGAAGGCCCACTGCCTGCCCCCAGATCCCCTGCTCTTGATGCTGGCACTGCCTTCTACGGAGTGACCATGGGTGACCCATGCTGGGAAACGTTAACCCACTGGCCACCACCCTTCCCCAGCACCAATGCTGAGCAGTGCAGGGTGCTCAACACACCTCTGATGAGTTGTCTTAGAGCTCTTCAGGGCCTGCATCTGCAGACAAGGTCAAACTCAGGCCCATGTTCTCTTTCCACGTAGCCACGCTGTCCACCAGGCCTTGAGAGTTAGGGACCTTCCCTCCATGCAGAAGCAGCTCCCCTGGCACCGCTGTGGTGAGCTTCCCTTAGAAGAACACAGGGACAGGACGGAAGTGCAAGTTTCCTTTGGGGGTCCCCTTCTCCCCTCTCTTCCCAGGAACATGGAGACTCTGTCCCTCAAGGACCTCTCTCCAGGACAGGAGTGGGCAATTGCTGACCCACAGCAAGGGTGTCAGATGCCTGAGTTGATACTGGCAACCACTGGCAGTGAAGGAAAGAGGAGAGAGGGAGGAGGGAGAGAGGGAGGGGGAGAGGGAGGACAGAGGAAGGGGGGAGAGGAAGGAGGGAGAGAGGGAGGGGGAGAAGGAGGACAGAGGAAGGGGCGGGGGAGGGAGAGAGGGAGGGGGAGAGGTAGGACAGAAGAAGGGGGGAGAGGAAGGAGGGAGAGAGGGAGGGGGAGAGGGAGGAGGGAGAGAGGGAGGGGGAGAGGGAGGACAGAGGAAGGGGCGGGGGAGGGAGAGAGGGAGGGGGAGAGGGAGGACAGAGGAAGGGCGGGGGAGGGAGAGAGGGAGGGGGAGAGGTAGGACAGAAGAAGGGGGGAGAGGAAGGAGGGAGAGAGGGAGGGGGAGAGGGAGGGCAGAGGAAGGGGGAGAGGAAGGAGGGAGAGAGGGAGGGGGAGAGGGAGGAGGGAGAGAGTGAGGGGGAGAGGGAGGACAGAGGAAGGGGGGAGAGGAAGGAGGGAGAGAGGGAGGGGGAGAGGGAGGACAGAAGAAGGAGGGAGAGGAAGGAGGGAGAGAGGGAGGGGGAGAGGGAGGACAGAAGAAGGGGGGAGAGGAAGGAGGGAGAGAGGGAGGGGAGAGGGAGGGCAGAGGAAGGGGGAGAGGAAGGAGGGAGAGAGGGAGGGGGAGAGGGAGGACAGAGGAAGGGGGAGAGGGAGGAGGGAGAGAGGGAGAGGGAGAGGGAGGACAGAGGAAGGGGGAGAGGAAGGAGGGAGAGAGGGAGGGGGAGAGGGAGGAGGGAGAGAGTGAGGGGAGAGGGAGGACAGAGGAAGGGGTGAGGGAGAGGAAGTAGGGAGAGAGGGAGGGGGAGAGGGAGGACAGAGGAAGGGGGAAGAAGGAGGGAGAGAGGGAGGGGGAGAGGGAGGACAGAGGAAGGGGGAGAGGGAGGAGGGAGAGAGGGAGAGGGAGAGGGAGGACAGAGGAAGGGGTGAGGGAGAGGAAGGAGGGAAGCCGAGGAAGCAAGGATGGAGGGAAGAAGAGGGAGAGGAGAGGTGGTTCCAGCTGGAATTTAATCAGTTTTTCCGTCCTGTTTTAATAGTGAATAGAGCAAAGATTCATGACAGTTGTTCCTCAAAATGAAATCATTAGGGTGCGAATTGAAAAGGCTGGAGAGCAAATAAAGCAAACAAACAGAAGACCATTTCCATTTCCTTGCTGTAAGGTCTGTCTGAACAAACGCAGCCTCTCAGAGGCAGGACCTGGAAGGCAGCAGTCTGCAGAGGGGGCCACGCGAGGCGCGAGGCCATCAGTGTGTGCACAGAAGACTAAACCCAGAGAGGACATGGGACCATCTACATGGAAGAGCATGATCCGACCCGGCAGCCCAGGGGAGTTGCTTTCTGGCCACAGGGAGGGCGGGTAGGACCAGGGGCGCTCGGGGGCCTGCGCAGCAGCCAGGGGTGTCAGCAGCAGTAGCACTTGGCCCAGCCTGTTGTCTGCAGGCCAGGCTCCTGTCTCCCTGTGAGCTCCCACCCCTGACTGCCCCAGGCCCCTCCTTCTCTCCTGGGACCCACGGGCTCTGGCCAGGCTGGAATGTGCTTTCTCTCAGTGTTTGCTCTGTAATGATCTCTGTCTCCTACAAAGGCCACAGAGTGAATGAGATGTGACACGGCTGCAGGGAGGCAGTGTTTAGATCGAAGTCTCCTTGGAAGGGCGGCGCACTGCAGGCCTTTGATGCAGAAGCCCTGTCCAGAGCTGGCGAATTCGGAGCCACCCTCCACTGCAATCCTCTGGGAGCCAGGGGGAGCAGGCAGGTCAATACCGTGATTCCAATAGGGGTGTAAAGGGGCTTCGCTCCGAGGACCTGCCCTCTGCTTGCTGCTTATCTCTGCAAACGAGGCCAAGGCGTCCTGCCCAACATGCCAAAATGGCTCAAAATACATTCATACACAGCAGGCACATGGTGAGAGTTTTTTGTTAGGAAAACAAACACATCAACACAAGCCATGAATGGAATAAGCCAATCAATTACACCACTTGAAAGTTTTGAGATGACACCAATTACTCTGCACATATGACCCTCTCACCCCCAGGAGCAGTGTGACCTGTGAGGAACTTCTGGCACCTCTTTACTTGTGGTAAAACAGGCAGAATATTTATTTTAATAAATAACTGTTCATAACTCTTGGAGTTGCTTGAAGTTGACATAATTTTATATGTAGATAACCTGAAGATTCTATGCAAAAAAAATCTGTCAGAACTATCAAAAACATTCAGTCAAGTTGCAGAAGTCAAAGTCATCACGGAAAATCTGCTCTGGTCTTACGCAGTAACAATGAATCATCTGAAAATGGTTCCTTGTGCAATATCTTCACCAAGAATATAATGCTTAGGAATAAACCTAACCACGACACTGATGTCGCTGAAACAAACTTCAAAAAAAAAAATACAAATAAATACAAATAAATGGAGAGACATCCTGTGTTAGTGGACTGGAAAACTTAACGTTAAGAAGTTAACACACCATGTAGTTGATCTCAGACTCAACATAATCTGTATCCAAAGCCTAACAAGGACTTTTATAGAGCTGGAAAAATCCATCCTAAAATTTGTAAGACATCTCAAGGGACCCTAAAGGGCCAAAACAATCTTGAAAAAAAAGAATGAATTTGGAGCAGTCACACTTCCTGATTTCAAAACTCACTACAAAGCTACAGGGTCAAATACTGCAGTATGCTGTCTCCTAAAGACACACATGAATCAATGAAATAGAACAGAGATTCCACAAATGAATCCTCAAACATACAGTTAAACAATTTTGAAAGGATGCTAAGGCTTCAACTGGGAAAGAAGCGTGTTTTCCACAAATTGCATTGGGGGGGGGGCTGGATACCCACTTGGAAAAATAAGTAAACAAATGAAGTTGGACCTTCATCTTACACCATATGCAAAAATCAACTCATAATGAATCAAAGACGTAAGCATTAGGGATAAAACTCTCGGAGGAAACACAGGGGAAGGTTTCCTGGTGTCTTAGACAGCTGCTTCACTGCTGTGATCAGAAGACCTGACAAGAACAAAGTAGAGGAAAAAAGTTTATCGGAAGCTCAGGGTTTCAGAGGTCTCAGTCCACCCATGGTCACTCCATGGCTCTGGGCCCACCGTGAGGCAGCACATCATGGAAGAGGAAAACAGCTCAGGACATGGCACCAGGAAGCAGAGAGACAAAATAGAAACCTCAAAGCCACGCCCTCAGTGACCCTCCTGCTCCAGCCACACCCCACCTCCGCACGGTTGCCACCCGGTTAATGCATTCAAATGGATTGGTGCACTCATGAGGTTTAAATCCTCAGAACCCCATCCGCACCTCTTAATGTCCTTGCATTGTTTCACACATGAGCTCTGGGGGGACACTTCCTATCTAAGCCGTAACTCCCGACTTCGGATTCAGTGATAATTTCTTGGCTTGACACTCAAAATCACATTTAACAACAATAACAACAACAACAAAAACTTGGTCATCAAAATTAAAAACTTCCATGCATCAAAGGTCATAATAGATAGGGTGAAAGGGAGACCCATGGATGGAAAAAAATATATGAGAATCATATGTTGATAAGGGGTTAATACCTATAATATATGAAATATATCTACAATTCAATAATAAAAATTCAAAAATGGACAAAGAATTTGGAGAGACATTTCTCCAAATAAGTTATACAAATGGCCAATAAGAGCATGAAAAAGTGCCTTATGTCACTAATCATCATGGAAGTGCCAGTCAAACCACAGTGGAATACTACTGTGTGCCATGCCGACAGCATTTCAGAGGGTGAGGAGGAGTGGCACCAGTGAGCTGGGAACGTGAGACTCGGCAGCCCCTCTGGAGCAGTCTGTGGTTCCTCAAAACAGCAAAACAGACTCAGAAATCCCACTCTGGGTACGTACCCAAGGGAAAGAGCTCGGCCAGACTGCTGGGGTGTGTGTGCTGTGGACAGGGAAGCCACTCTCCTGTGGATCCCAGACAGCCATCTCTGCAGTTTTTTTCTTAGAACTGGCTAGAATATTTTGCTTTATTTTTCATAGAACTGAATGAGTTTGAATAAGTTGAATCGCTCGATGTGTGTGTGTGTGTGTGTGTGTGTGTGTGTGTGTGTACTTTAACCTGTTTTTATAGAGAGAAAGTTCAGAGAGCCCACCAAGGACTGTGGTCAACAGCGATGGGCAGTTTGGATGAACTGGAATCCAGGGCACAAGCTTCAGCTTTCTCCTCTGGTTTATCCAGAGCAAAGTCAGAGGGGGACAGGCGCCTATTGTAAAAGTAGAGCTGAAAACAGAGCAACTCCTGCCCTGCAGCGCTGACTCTGCAGGTAATAGTCAAGGCCTGGTCTTCAGTCCTGCAGTTGCCTGTTGCCACCTTAATTGCCAAGAAAAAAGGAAAAGAAGCTGATTACAGCCACCTACACATTCCACGGGGTGCTTCAGATGTGAAAGGAGACCATGAACAAGCAGACCTCTACAGAGATGCACACGGGTTGTCGGTTCTATCACTGAGTAGCATAACCGGTCCAGGAGGCTGCTTGCCTAGGTGCTCCTCTGTCACCTGAATTCCCCCAGCAATAAAGGGAAATATCAGGCTGTGTGGGGAGTAGGTTGGCATCCTTCTCTGCGACCACCGCTATTCCACACAAGGCGAACTGACTTGTGCAACCCTGTGTGTGGGAGGGTGAGTTTAGTTGGAATGTGGGGGACATGGTGGCCATACCCGTGACCCATGGGTACTCCTATTTGGAGGCCCCTGTGCTTTCTGCCCTGTGACGAAGGCAGTGGCATGATGTCAGTGACTGCAGAGGCCCTTCTCCTCCCATCCCTGCACATAGGGAGTAATGTCGTGCTTGGCTCCTCCCCAGCTGTACTCCCACTGAGGTTAGTGGAGTCAGAGCTTCATCCTGGGAGCCGAGTTCCACCCCCTGCACCAGCGGCTGTCCCCGAAAGGGAAGAGATTGGGAGCCATGCACCCCAACCCCCACTCCCACACAATGCCAGGCTTTCGTATGCATTGGGTTTAAAAATTAAGACATTTTTAAGTGGGTCCCACAGCTTCCTGAAGGAAAAGAGGTGGAAAGAGAGACTGAGATGGCAATTGTTCTACTAATACCAATTGTTTACTTCTATGGTCCCTAGAGAGTCATCTTCAGAGCACCTGACCATGAAAAAGGAGAATTAGGTCCCTGAACTAAAGCCAACAGAAGCCGAGGCTCCCCTTATGTGCTGCCGGACTCTCCCTTCACATCCAGCACAAATTCAAATAAATCAAAGCTGAACTTGCTTCAAGTAACTTTGTCTTCTAATTTACTACAAAGTGCAGTTTCCTGTTTTGGCTTCTTAGGAACTAGGAGAGTAAAATACCATTTTTTCCAAGGAGATGATAATTTCTATTTCTGGGAATATTGATCACTGATTTGCAAATCATTTCAAATATGCATAATATCCCATTTCTGAATCTTTCCAAATGATCTGCCAATTATTGCAAACACTAGAGAATATACAGTATAGGTATACACTATCCATGACTTAGGGTGACCTCAAATTCCAGTACACCCTGGACTGGGAGGATTTAGGGGGATGCAGGACAGTCATTGCTAAAAATTAGACAGCTCCAAACAACACAGGACCACTGGTCTCCCTGTGTGTTTGGGGCCTTCATTTAATTTTAAATTCTGCAACAAAACGTTGGTCATTCCTTTCCTAAGAACCCAGTAGTGCCTCCAGGGGACTGAGTTGGCCCCAGGGGACCATGGTATGGATTTTGCCTGTGAAATCTGCTGATGAGGATACCTGCACACCTGGGAGAGATCCCTGGAGGGCCCATGAGTCCACAAGCCTGGGAATTCTGCCCAGGAAACAACCACTACCAAGGAGGAGCCAAGGAGGCGCACGGCCGCTGCCCTCATGATGGTCCAGACATTTGCAGGCTCGCAAGGCACAGGCGTCCACACAAAGGACATGGTCAGTGAGTGGCACAGAGACCACCGCTGACCTTTCACCACCTGCCATATCCCAACCTCAGCACGTGCTCACAGCACCCCTTGGTGGGAGTCTGCACACCCAGGTGCACCCCGTGGGAACCCCGGGCATGTACCTCTGAGCTATTTGATGACAGTTCCAAGGGACAGTGGAGAACAGACAGCAGGGAGTAGGAGTGGGAGGGGCCACTGCACTAGCCTGAGTGTCCATGTGGGTACAGGTGCCGCCTGGACAAGGCGCAGAGGTCACAGTGGGTAGCAATGGCACTTGGCACCTTCTCTGATGGTAGGGCTGGAAGGACTGGTGGTGGGACAGGGAGGAGCAAGGAGGGGCCAGAGGAGGCCTGCCCAAGGCTTCAGAGGGAAGCGCTTGACTGAGGCACGGGTCTTCACAGAAGGGGACCAGGGAGAAGAGGATGGGATGGGAAGGGCGTCAAGGGCTCCACTCTGGTCACTCCTTCAGAGACACCGAGGGGCAAGTGGCTGTGCGTCTCGAGCTCAGAACGTTCAGGGCAATGAGCTCCTGGCTCTGTGAGACCCCCAGCAGACTGCCACCAGGCCACGAGCCCCGTGCTGAGCTTCAGACCAGGCCTGGGGGAGACAGAGGTGACAACAACAGAACAGCCAGTGCCAGGGTGTGGGGCCAGGAGGGGTGAGCGGGGAAGCCCAGCAGGGTGGACCCAGCTCCTGGGGACACAGACGGTGGGCTCTCCCGTGAGGTTCCTCCAGCGTGGTTTGCTCAAATGTGCTTTAGAATCTGGTGGGAAGTGAGGTCAGTAGTCCAGTGCACGTCCCCCTCGTAGCATCAGGACGTGCAGGTGAGCTGAAGCCGGAGGCCCCCGGGGAGAATCCCGTGCCCTGCCCCTCCTGCTAGCAGAGGCCTCCCCCTTCCTTGACTTGTGACCCTCCCCAGACAGCTAGGTCAGCAGTGGCTAGCTGAGCCCTGCTCCTGTGACATCACTCTGAACTGCCTCCCTTGTCACATCTCCCACTGACTCTTCTGTCTCCTCCCCAGAGGAGAGGTTCCTGGTGGTGGCACCAGACCTCCCCAGGTGACCTGGCCAACTCCTCATCTCCAGGTCAGCTGAGCAGCAACATCTGCAGCCTTCACTGCATGTACCCAGAGACCAAGTGCATCAGGGAGACACCTCCTGGTGGGACATTCCTCTCCCTACCGTCCTTGGGAAACTGTGCACAGAATGAGAGGGTAAGGGAATTAGAAGGCCTTTTTCAGGGGCTGGGGGACCAATAACGTGTCTTTCACTTTCAAGGTTCTATCAAAGCTTAGCACCAATCTTTGAGCGATCACTAAAGGACACCTACCCACAGAGCAGCAGGGTGGGCACTTTGCTAATGGTCCTTCTACTGAGCTGTCAGACGCTGTCCTTAGTCAGGCCTCAGTTCTCCACAGAGCTCTCCCTCCCTGGGCGCCCGGTGAGCCTCTGTCTCCCCAGGCCAAGCTGTCTTCCATGGTCCAGCTCCTCGTGTCATTTTCTGTGGAACAGTCTTATAATTACTAAGGGTAAAAACATCAATAAGTAAACAAGACAGTGCTTATTGGGTTTAACCTCCCTGTGAGGCAAGAAAGAAGTCAGATGACAAGCAGCCCTTTCTCTCCGTTTCTACACAGATAGCCTCTGTATGTGCTTGTCTCTGGCTCCCTGAGAACACCGGACTTATTCATAGGATGCCTAACGCTTATCTTTAGACTGCCAAAGGGTGTAATTGAGAATGGAAGGTGCTAATTTCGACAATTCTCTGGGTAAATATTTGCGCTGGTCAGAGACAATAGAATCCTGTTGCTCACCCAGTCTCATGTTCCACCTACTATCAGCATCTTCTCTGAGCAGAGATAAAAATGACTCAGATAAAAGTTGAACAGGAAGAATGAGTGGGTTAGAGGGTGACTGTATTTTCTAAATCAAGTGACATGTGCTAAGGCTGTTCGATAGAGAAGGACACACGATGGCCCATGGCATCCCATGGGGCCGATGCAGAGGACCCTCTAGTGTCACACCCATCACCTTGCAAGGAGCAGATGTGGATGCCATAGAAGCCCAACAAGGAGCAGGCCGACAGGAGGACTGGGGACACTCAGTGTTTACGACTGTGTAAACCGAGTCACGGGAAGCACGTCAGCGATGGCTCTTTCCATATGACACCCTTGTTACTAAGCCTCTCCTGCTGCTCCAGCATGTGAGATTTTATCCACCACCTCCTTTCTGCACACCGACAAATCCAAGCGGATCGCAGGCACACAATCCACTTTCAATTTAAAGAGGAGTAAGTGAGAAACCGACCCTATCTAGGATCTGTGCTTGCAGGGGTCTCGGATCTTATCATCTTATTCATGACACGGAGCATAACACTGCTCTTGATGTATACAGATAATTCACTTTGAAGGGAGAAGAAGGAGAAAGGCAATTCCCCTCAAGCCCAGCACATAAATGTGTGGACTCTGATAGAAATCTCCAAATTTGCGATTGGGGAGATTAAGCATCTATTGATCACTGTGTTCAAAAGTGTGTAGCAGACAAAGTGTCGGCCTTTCAAAGTTTTACCATAGAAGTTAATGTGCTTAAGGTAATCAGCCACCACCGCGTGGAGCCTTGGTAATTTTGCTCCTGTCACCAAAGGAGCCTCGTGGGGTGGACGGCTGCCCGCGCCCATAATGAAGCACTTGGTGCCCGACCAGCTGTCGCCTCACCTGTTTCCAGCCCGTCCGAAGGCCAGAGAAATTCTCCAATTTAGCAAGCAAACTTAAGTCATTATTAGAAATGACAGGGAAACCTGATGAAATTGTACTTTCAATTGGAAAACAAAATTGCAATCAGACCAACACGATTTCCTCGTGGCCTGACCATGCTAATGCCAGTCGAGACATGGGCAAATGTATTTAAAAGTCATAATGGAGCATTACCATGCGATCTCCTTTCACTGGCCCTTATTAATATAAAACTTCAATTTGCATGTAAATGCGGTCAACTTTCATATCATCAAAATACATGAGGCCTGGGAAAGTAATGAATTGAAGTTGGATGCAGCAATTACTGACGTTTATAAAGAATTTTAAAGAGGTCAGTCCAGTCTTGGCTGAGAAAATGAGGAAATCAACAGGGAATATTGTCAATATAGCAGCCGGGGGAGTTGGAGTCAGTCCCAGGTGCGGGGCGCGAGATGATGATTAATAGAGAGGGAGCGGGTCGCCTCTCACCCACCAGGGCCGGCCAGGCCCAGGCACAGCAGCAGCACGCCATGAAAAGGTCCTTGCCGGTCCTCCACAGAGCAGCCTGGCGGTGCATTCCAGGGGGACTGCAGTAGCAAGTGTTTATGAGCGAGAGCAGAGCTGCAGGTTTAATTGGGCTGCACGTCCTCTCAGCGCCCCTCAGTAGTTGATATGCAGTTTAACCTTTTTTCCCACCTCAGACACGCCAGAGCCACTGGGATTTTAATAAGGCGCTTGCCTGATGGCTTGGCTAAACATTGACTTAGTTGCTAAATCGAGTTAAACTGCCTGACTGTGTTGTAATGGCAATTTATAAGTTGCCTCATTTTTTTTTTAAACAGGAAATATTTATCTGGGCTGCATGTTTCATAAATCCTCAACCATGTGGAATGATTTGGGGGATTTTCTTTGACTATTTGGACAAAAAAGTTAGCAGGCAACATCATTTTATGCATGCCTGGGAAAATCAATGCAGAGGAAGACACCCTGCTCTAATTTGGGAGTGTTTGATTGCAGATAAAGCAAGTCAGACAGCCACGGCTTCTCAGTGCTGTGGGAAGTGGCAGGGCCCCTGAGCACAGGGTTTCGCAAAAACACAAGAGCTGCCTGCTTTGCAGAGGAGACCACAGCCTAGGGGTACCCGGCCCTGGCCCTCCTCTGTTCGTTAGGTACCCACTTTGAAGCAGCAGATGCAAATGTACTGTGAGTGCAGGCTGCTTCAGAATGGCACGGACCTTTTTGAAATACCTGTGTGTTTTGTCTGCTTCTGTTAATTGTGTGATTCAAGGGAGGCCTCCCCACTTGGGTTGAAGGTCACCCCACTGGCCAGACATCATGCTCTTCAGCACCAGATTCCTGAGTCAACACTAGGCTTCCTCCATATCCATTTCCCATATGTTTTTGGCCTTTGATTATTTCTTCTTTCCTGATCAGTATGCATGAAGGCGGATGCTCAGCCACCTTTGGAGCTCAGCAGTGTACATTTGCATATGATTTGCTCCCTTCCAAACCCCCATTCTAACCCTGGGTTCTAGATTCTCATACAGGTCATAAGTGCCTCCAGAGGACAGCAGGGGATCTTGACGCTCTGAATGAAGAGCCCGTTGGAGGCAACCCATTGAATGCCATTTACATTCTTTAACTGCCACTAGTATTTTAATACTTTAAATAAAGATCTTTTATTCCTGTTAATAAACAAACAGAGGAGTACAGGCATCTCTCCTTGGACCCTCAGACAGCAGGCCCAGAGCCAGAGGCTGAGCCACCCAGGGTGATCCCAGGGTGGCCTCCCAGAGGTCCAGGAGCTGGGGTAAAGGGATAAAGTCAAGAGATGTTTATTGAGCAGGGGAGAGATTAGGCAGGTCTTTCGAGCCTCCTTCAGTGCCTGGATTTTGAGCACTTGTGTCTGTCAGAGGTAGTATTTTCCCAGGGCTGTAGCGTTTAGCATGCTTTTTCAGTATGCCATCTCATTTGTGAGCTACGTCTGAATGCATTTTAATAGAAAGGTTTGCCAGTGGTTTGGGAGGGTGTTTGCCCTGGAGAGGAGTCTGTTCCAGTGGACATGGAGGCCACAGGGTGCATGCTGGGAGAGGGTGTTCAACATTGACCAAGTGAGGGCCATGCCAGACGGCTCAAGGCGTGGCCTCACCTTCACACTGGGATGCGTCCTTGGAGGTGAGAGGCAGCCTCAGGACAAGCCTCAAGTACAACAGAGGAACACAGGCAGCTCTCCTTGTACCCTAAGGCAGCAGGCACAGAGCCAGGGCTGAGCCACAGAGTCCTGGGTGACCCAGGGTGGCCTCTCAGAGGTCCAGCTCAGGAGCTGCCTCTCCTGGAAAGAGTTAACACACACATTTTGTCAAGCTGTCATTCAACAAGTACAATCTTAACTGAGCCCCCTCCTCTCTTGTGCAAGGGCAGGGAGAGGTTTTGTTTTAGCTTTATTTAGTTGCTGTAACAAAATACCTGAGATATCTACCAGGCAATTTATAAAGGATAAAGGTGATTCAACTACATGCTGGGGGCTCCAAGTCCAAGAACAGGGCAGTGGTATCTTCTCAGCCTCTGGTTAAGGACCTTGTGCTACAGCATGACATGGTGAGGGTGTCACATGGAACACAGAGCAAGCATGCCAGCCTGGCCTCTCCCTCTCCGTGCAAAGCCATTAACACCACTAAGGGTCTCCAACCTCAGGACTTCAGCTAATCCTAAACACCTCCTGAAGGTCTCACCTCCAAATGTCATTAATGTATGACTTGGAAGACTCAGTTTCAGCACATCAGTTCCTCAAGGCCAATGGCCATTGAGGTCACAGTCTGGAGGGCCACCCTCCACCCCTGGATGGCATCACTTGGCAGCCTGAGTGCTCGCCTGTTCCTATCATCTCCAGTGTGTCATGGCGCGCCCCTGTCCCTTGAAAAGGGGGGCTTCTCAGGCACTGGCACACTTGGCACACCCACTGCCCCATCCTACCATCTTCTGCCGCTGTTTCTGCTTTGTCCCCAGCAACAAAATAGTCCCCAATAGACAGACCTGCATTCAGTTGGTGCTCAGTAAAGACCAATTACAAGCCTCCCTGTTCCTGCAAACCCCCTGCTCTTGCCCATGACAGCCCCTACCTCAGTCTGCCCCTGCTAGGGAACCCCTCCCTCCCAGGTGAACTTACTCTGCAGTTAATGATGCTTTTCACAAGCAACAAACTATCACAGTTGGCTACTTTGTGATGTGGCCTGCTGGAGGGACATTCTGCTGCCTCCCAACGGGTGACCCGTATTGCTTGCTTGCTTGCTTGCTTGCTTTTTCTTCCTCACACTCACCACCATCCTGTATTACCTGGGACTCATAAAATCACTTTTGTTACACAGAAGGATTCATGGTTGATGGTCAAGATCAAATAGAAGGAATAATGCAGAAAATCAAATCATCAGGAGAATAAAATCAATTTGGAAGATCATTGGATTCTGTAATTCTTTGTATTTTGTTCTCTTCTCTTTAAAAAAAACTAATCATTAATACCATTAACTCAAATAAATCACTCGAAAGTTGTACTATTTTAAGAATTTTTTAAAAATTTCATCCTGTTTTAATTTTTTTTCCTTTATACTTTTAAATTATATACAGCTACCAATTTTAAAACCCTGGCCATATTTTTGACGTCATGCTTTACTGCTCTTTCCTTGGTCCATCTCCAGTGCCCAATACCTCTACACTATATAAATCACTGTGGTTTCCGCATGCAAAGAGAAGATAGCCTTGAAACTTCGCAGAGGGAGTGCAGAGCGATGAACAGCCACACTGGGCGTGTTCTGCTGTCAGAACCCACAGCACCCAGGGCACCCTTCAGCAATGGCTTCCCACCCAGAACTCCAAAGCAGCCAGCTGGCTTGCCCTCTGGGGACAGCAAGACCTACATCCTATTCATCTCCCTCCCACCCGTCTCTGAATCTCAAGAAACCAGACTGTGCCCCTTGGTGGAAAGCAGAGTGTATGTCCAGCTCTTTTTTTAAATGAACGAATAAATAACCAACATTTATCCAAAGCCAAATTGAACTTTGGCACAATAATCTGAGCATTAAAATCTTAATGTAGGATGACATATATTACTTGTTTTATCAGGACTTCTTAATCAGTCTCTCCCTATCTATCTATCTATCTATCTATCTATCTATCTATATCTATCTATTTGTATCTATCTATCTATCTATCTATATATATATATATATATATATATATATATATATAGTTAAAGAATTTTGTTTCCTTTAAAATGGTTCTAAAAATAGGATTTTAATCATGTGCTAGGACTTAGTAGAGGGCATATTTGTGTAACTGATGCTCATTCTGATCATTATCTTATACATCTGGTTTCTGGCTTCTTTCCCCTCTTTCCCCACAGATCTCCCTTAGCTCCTGTTGAGGAGAGGAAGAGTTGGCATACCTGCCCTGCTGTGTCACTCCACTCATAGCTGGGGCAGAGGGCTGGGTTGTGACCTGCGTGAGCAGGGGAGACATAGCATGCTCCCTGAGCAGGCAGGCTGTTATTTTGAAAGCATGGGATCAGGATGGGGGGATGGGCAGAGGGTGCAGGGAGGGTCTTTGAGGGGCGTGGCCAGCCCTGGCTCTTCCCCTGTCTGGTTTTCAGAAGCCCGTGCACTGGTGCAAAGGAGTAGCTGGCGGATTGCAGGTTCTGGGGGAATCTGGAGGGAATCAGCAGTGCTCTGTGCTGGGACCCCAGCACCTCTGCTTGCTGGGCCTCCCTGGGGTGCTGGTGTTTCATGCCAGGATCTCCTCATAGCCTTCCCCCAACCAACCCTGAGGAAGAGACCACCAGGGATTGCCAGATCTCCTCCAGGGCCCTGATTCTTTCCTAAAGATGGTGTTCCATTGGAGATGGTCTGGCTTTCATTTTACACACTAATTAACACGGTTTGACCTGGTTTGTCATTTAATCGTTTGTTGTGTTATCAGATAGAGCAGCAGGTTTACAAAAGTACTCACCAGATAACAGCACACTGCGGTGCTGGAACAAGGGGGATTCTGGTAATCCAGGCAAAGCATGGAGTGATCGCGACGCTTTAGCTGACCCAAAGTTGGCCAACATGAAATTAAAGACTATGACATTACCCCTCCTTCTTGACTGAAGAATTTAAGCTGGTTTTAAATCATGGTAACTGGTGAGTGGATAGTGAGATGGGCTGAGGTGAAAGGCCATGTTTTCACAGCCACCAGGAGCCCAGAAGGTCCTGTGGGGAATCCCTGCTTCCAGGCTCAGTCCTGCCTGACACTAGTCACACACAGGGCCACCTTCAGCTCTGGAGACTGTTCAGGGAGACTTAATCTGCAGAGGGTGGCAGAGTCAAGCACCTGAGATGGTCTCTTAGCTCTATAGATAACGCCCAAGAACCTTTACATCAGCTGTGCCAGCAGCTGCCTGAGGGTTGCATGGTACCATGTGGGCAGCGGTTACCCTCGGAACATGGAGCTCTCAGTAGGATGTTTGGAGCAGCAGGGAGCATGTTTGCTGAGGGCAGAACAGAAACAGCACAGCTATGTGGAAACCAGCCCCTCTGCGCCTCCAGGAAGCAGGAATGTTGGCGTGACCTGGACGGGAGCTATCTGCCTCTTCCTCAGGATCCTGTTTCTGTTATAAAACCCCTTACAATGTCAGTAGCTTAAAACAACACAGATTATTACCCTCCACTTCTGGAGGTCAGAAACCCAAAAAGAGTCTCACTGAGCTAGAGTGAAGGGTGGGCAGGCTGCATTCCTTCCTGCGGCTCTGGAGGAGAACATCCCTTGCCTTTTCCGGCTTGGGGAAGCTACCCTCGCTCCACTCAAGGGTGCCTCCTCACCTTGACAGCGGTTACTGCTCCAACCTCCGCCCCGGCATGCCGTCTTCTTCTCTGACTCAGCTCTGCCTGCTCCCTCTTTCATCTATGAGTACCCCTGTGATGCTGGGGGGCCCACTGGACAAACCCTCCCTTGGCTGGTTGGCAAGCAACCTACACTCCAAATGCAACCTCAGCTCCCCTTGCATGAAACGTCACCGATGCCCGGTTCTGGGAGTTGGGATGCAGAGGCCTCCTGGAGAGCCCCTTCTCTGCCACATTCACAAAGCTGGGAGCACCTTCCCGATTCATCAGTCAGCTTCGTGAGTGATCAGAGAGATGAAACCCATAAACACTCCAGCTTATCTATACTGGGAGAGATGAGCTCTTTGGGACCGTTAAGTTCTTCTATAGGTCCTTAGATGTCCATAGAGATTTTGTCAGCTAGGCAAAGGGACACTTGAAAATGAGGTCAAAATACTGGTCAGGACCTTAATTGAAATTTGTCTTCAAAACCTGTGTTTCACCTTTGGGTGAAATGCCCATCTCCATGCCAAAGCGAGGCCCTGCTAAGGTGAGTCAGCCCTTCACACCACATCAAGGGCAGAAGGCGCAGTGGCCAAGATCTCAGAGGGCCTGAGGGCCAGAGTCTCTGTCGGTCTTGTTAGCCAGAGCGCCTTGGTCATTGGGCACCATGCCTGGCACCTGACAGAAGCTCAGCACACCTGGTTAACTTGAGAGAGAACCAGGCTATGGATGCAGAACCCTGTATTTGATACCAGCTCTCCAGTCACAGGGAAGTTTCTGACCTCTGTGAGAGGCTTCTTAAGACAGGGTCATAAATGGTGCTTGCAGGAACGAGTCAGTTCTCCTGGCACCCTTAGCACAGTGGAATCGGCCCCCGGGTGCCTGCTCTGACAGCTCCCTCGCGTGAGTGCAAGCCCCAGAGGGACAGCAGGGCCGTGCGTGGCCCCCCTTCACTGCCTCCTCCTGCGTCTCTGTTGGACACACTGTAGAAAATCCATAAAAATCTGTGGAATAAATACAATTATTTATTATTAAAATATTTTCTGGCTAAAGATTTTTTTTAATTTTTAGTAATCATCAAATGTTTTCGGTGTCCTCCTTTATAAATAGTCCGATTTTTCAATGGGAAAGATAGTTTTCTCTTTCAAAAAAACTGAGGTCCCATTATTTGCTCAGTAAAATACAATTTACTTACTTTTGTCTATTTCTAATGTCTTCTACATAAATGATGTGCACTCTCCCCCAAAGGATGCTTTATTGAGAAAGTAAAAATCAAGTCCTCTGCAAATGCTGCTCGCTGTTTTCTATTCCAAATGTACAGATTTACGTTGAAATATCTCAGCATGCTTTCCAAACGCCAGTTCATACATACTTCCTCAATGGTGGCCTTGACCTTGAGAATGCTCATTACCCCGGCCACAAAAGGATGTTATGAACAAATCTGGTCCAGGGTGGCTGGTGGGGACCTGGGTGATCTTTCCTGGGACTCTGACTTGCACTAATAGAACTGAGGGTGCAGCCGTCCAGGGCCTCTGCTGACTGTTCACAGTCCAGCAAAGCACTGCTGCTTTGGTCTTCTCCCAGTGCTCTGTCTTCAGGTGTCCTGGATTTTAGTCTCTTACTGCTATTTAGGGCTGAACTTGTCACAATATGCAGAAGAAGTTCAGGACATATTCCGTGGGAAGGGTGTATCTATCTATGGAGACCCCACCGGAACGACGTCTGTGACTTATTGTGCCTTGTAGGAATTCACTTAGGTCATGTGGATTTCAACAATACTGGGCACTCACGGGCACTGAGTCCATGTTCCTGTGCTATTTTGGACGTGCAGATAAGCAACCAGACTTCAAGCTTCTGAGCACAAGGGGCCTCAGACACCTCCTTGGAGCGCTGGGGACTCTGCCCTCATTGTGCTTTCAGCTACTGTGACTTCACATGTCGTCATCGAACTACTCTTTTAGCAAGGAACTGTTAGTTACCTACCAAGCCCCAGTGACTGCAAGTACTTGGATGTTTGTTAGTAGCTAAAATAGGCAGGCTGTGCCCCTGGAAAACTTAGATTCTAGTGGGAGACTGAGAACACGCATGGGAAGCAGCTGAACAAGACACACATGTGCCCCGTGACACGTCCTGAGGAGGACACACACAGTGAGCCACAGCAGCGGGAGAGGAGGCTAGCTAAGTAGTCAAAGGAAGCACCCCAGGAATCATACGGAAGTTAGGTGCTGAGGTCCAGAAGGACCCCTCAAGAGGAGGGAAGAGTGACGGGGAGGTGGAGGGAAGACGGTGGCATGAGGTGGTTTCCCAGAAGAGGAGGACGCTCTGTAGGGCCTGGAGTTCCTGGGCATCACAGGGGAGACTACAAAGGTGGGCAGTGATCAGAGCTTGTACATGCTGCCAGCCCAGCAGAGAAAGGAACTCAATCTCCAGTGCAAGGCGGGAAGGCCGGAAGGAGCAGTGTGATCTGCACAAGTTCTCAAGTGAGATCACTGAGGTTGCATGGAAATAGAAGCCACAGTGAAGGGGCGGTCCCCATAACTTACAGAGAAGGTGGTGCCTTGGCCTGTGGAGCAGCAATGTCACCCAGAGGCTGTGGACTAGATGAAAGTGGTACTGAGAGAAGCCACAGGCAGAGGGATACATGATTTGGTGATGAGGAGACCAAGAAGAGAGCAGGAGGTTGGGATGGACTTCATGGTGAGGAGATCATGGGGAGAGGAGGATCTGATCCACCTGGGGGAGGTGACTGAGGTCATGGGGAGAGGAGGATCTGATCCACCTGGGGGAGGTGACTGAGCTCATGGGGAGAGGAGGATCTGATCCACCTGGGGGAGGTGACTGAGGTCATGGG
Organism: Marmota flaviventris; assembly: GCF_047511675.1. Lineage (NCBI taxonomy): Eukaryota > Metazoa > Chordata > Mammalia > Rodentia > Sciuridae > Marmota > Marmota flaviventris. Next base: position 163,036,895 of record NC_092502.1, on the reverse strand, counting down.
GAGAGGAGGATCTGATCCACCTGGGGGAGGTGACTGAGGTCATGGAGAAAGGAGGATCTGATCCACCTGGGGGAGGTGACTGAGGTCATGGGGAGAGGAGGATCTGATCCACCTGGGGGAGGTGACTGAGGTCATGGAGAAAGGAGGATGTGATCCACCTGGGGGAGGTGACTGAGCTCATGGGGAGAGGAGGATCTGATCCACCTGGGGGAGGTGACTGAGGTCATGGAGAAAGGAGGATGTGATCCACCTGGGGGAGGTGACTGAGCTCATGGGGAGAGGAGGATCTGATCCACCTGGGGGAGGTGACTGAGGTCATGGGGAGCGGAGGATCTGATCCACCTGGGGGAGGTGACTGAGCTCATGGGGAGAGGAGGACGTGATCCACCTGGGGGAGGTGACTGAGGTCATGGGGAGAGGAGGATCTGATCCACCTGGGGGAGGTGACTGAGGTCATGGGGAGAGGAGGATGTGATCCACCTGGGGGAGGTGACTGAGGTCATGGGGAGAGGAGGATCTGATCCACCTGGGGGAGGTGACTGAGCTCATGGGGAGAGGAGCTGGACTGAGTGGACAAGTGGTGGTGAGGGAGAACTGGGGGTGGTGAGGGAGATGGGTAGACAGGAGGAGGACTGGATGGCCTTGGTGTTGAGGGAGATGCGAGAGAACGGCGGCCGTGGGTCATATGGATGGGAATGGAGAGGAAGACAGTTACCTCCAGCCCTCAGAGTTTCCAGTTTGAACCCCAGAGGGCCCGTGGTGTCCTGTAATGGAAGTGAATATTTCCATCATCTCTATGAACTTATTGTAGTGTGTGAAGGCAATTATGCATAAGTTTGCTTACAGTGAACTTTTTTCTTGAACTTTCCAAAGCCTGCTTTTCATGATATAAATAGAATTGGTTTTATCATTATAAAATTTATTAAAATCCATTTCATATTTTATGATTTGAATGATCAACTCTATCAAAATCTGTTATTACATGCCAAAAAAATGAGATATTCCTTTTGAGCATCAGAAGATATCAAGATGGCTCTGTTAAAGTATCCAGAGAGTGAGCACTGTTTTCTCTAGATAGAAGATAACTCATTAAGTGCAATACTCCCAGCTTATCAATAATATGTTGAATTATTCACAGTTTCTGATAAAATTAGTTTTCCAGTTCTCCAACATTAATGGGACAGTAGACAGGTGTCCTGTCCACATGTGACTTCTAGGAGGGAGCTTGTACAGACACGCGTGTCATGAACACTCAGTTTGGCCTGCTGTATGCTGAGTGTGTTGCAGTCAGCAGAACTGAGTGGGCTTTCTCCCTTGAGTGCACAATGGCGCAGATTTGGAAATGCCAAGTCTTACTGTGAGACTCAGCTGTGCTTGTCATTGCACCCCAACTCCACTTCTCCAAGAGTGGATGACATCCCCACCACCTGAAGCCCATCCCCTACATATCCATTCCTGGTTGGTACTGGGCAAGGTATTGGACAGTCCCAAGATGACCAAGGGACACTTCTTCAACATCAGAGCAGTACCTGGAGGCCCCTGGGTGCACATTACGTCCCTGCCCTTGCTGGAGGGTGGGAGCTCCAGGACCTCAGAGGCCTGTGCCCTGAGCTCTGGCATCCAGCTGCTCCTGGGGCCACTACTTGCCAATTAGGGTACCAGTGTTCTAGCATGTTAACCACCACCAGAGCCCCCGGATGGCAGGCCAGTGCCCATCTGCATGCCAACCAGGCTCACGGCTATTGTGCAGTGGGCCTGCCCTCTGCCACAGCTGAAGGGTTCAAGTGCATTCCCTGCCTGGGCTGAAAGGAGAGAGCTGGCTTCCCCTTCTGCTTTCTGTCCACCCAGGTCCATCCTACGACAGAGGCCTGTCACAGTCAGGTGGGTATCCCCACTCTATTCACTGACCCTCATGCCAGTCTTCTCTAGACATGCCCTTACAGACATGCCCAGAGGGGGCAACACCAGTCCTCCAGGTGTCCCTCCACCCAGTCAACACCCCAACCAACCTTCCCAACCTCTCATCATTCCATCCCTTGAGCCCTGCCAATAGGCCAATCAGAACCTTCCTCTGAATCTGCAGGAGGGTCCCTTTTCTGGCTTCACACAGCAGTGGTGACAGCCAATGTGAGGAACAGGGCAGGGACAGTATTGTAGGCAGGATCAGAAAGTCAAAGCTCACCTCCAGGAGAAAACACAGCGGACTGGTGCCCAGGAATGGTTTGTTGACTAGTTCCATTATTCTAAGTTTTGATTTAGATACAGTACGTTTGGGTGTTCAGTTTTCTATTTTTAACTAGTAACCTGTTTTTAAATTAGGTAGATGAGTAGCGAGAGAGAGAGAGATTGTAAAATGTGTGTGTGTGTGTGTGTGTGTATGTGTGTGTTCCAGATGGTTTTCAAGAGCTTTAAAGTGGAGGGCACCTGAAGACTCCCATTCCAAGTTTCCCCTTCTGTAGCTGGGAAAATACAGGTGAGCTGAGGTATGCACATCCATGTTCTTATGACAATTCAGCTGCTAATGATGGACACCCCAAGATGGTCTCCATGCATATCAGTGACAGCTCTCTATCTGGACTGCAGAGGGTGGGACTCCTCACATGGGTGAACTTATCAAGCTGGTGTGTCCCACTGCAGTCACATAGACCACAGCTGGGGAGGGAGAGGCACCTATCCACAGCCCAGGAGGCAGAACTCAGCATTTCTGTTTGATTTTTTTAATTTTCTGACGTTATGGAAGAGGGAAACAGGCTTCTGTGCTCCAACACGTCTGCTTTGTAGGTCCCCAGCTCTGGACATTGGTGGCCCAGCCAGTTCTTACTATGGGTAGCTGCATCTGTGAGCCACAAATGGGAGGATGTGCACAGCGGTGAGAGGGTGGCCCCCTGACATGGGAGAAGTCTGCAGGGTGAGTCCCACATCTGCCCAGGGCCAGCCTCGTGGTTACCACCACCATAATGCAGGCCAGGCACGCAGGTACAGGTAAGAGCACTAGACACCTACTTTACCAAACTGGCCACCACCGGGGAGCCGGCTTCGCTCTCGCCTGCCCGCTCACGCTAGCTCTTTTTCCTCCAAAGTCCCAGCCTGCTGTCTCCTGGAAGGAGTGGCTTTTAAGTTAACTCTGAATGTCCTTTCTTCCTGTTTTCTATTACTCCTGCCATTGAGCTCTGGTGACACCACAGCTGAGAGCAGAAAAGCCAATAAAAGGGCATGACTCTATTTACTCTCTGTCGGATAAAACAAACCATGCCTTTTCCATTGCCCCCAGCACCCAGGTCAGAAGTAGGCGAAATTATCAAAAGTAATATTTGGCTCAATAAACAACTTTCCTAGAGTTTGGAAAGTTCAAATCACAGTTGGGAGATGAACTATCAGAGTTGTGGCTGGATGAGCCACAGAGGACCCTGTGGGGCAGGGCTGAGTCACAGGAATCCTGCCCACAGACTGCCAAGCATCTTTCCTTGCCCAAGGTCACGGGGACGGGTAATGACTTGGTGATGAAAGTAGACAACCCCAGCACTGGTGGGCTCTGAGGGTCACACCAGCTCCAAGATGCGCAGAGGCCACGGCAGCAGCAATGCAGGCCACCATCTGGTCAATCCCACTTGCTCACCAGGCAGCTCCCAGTTCTCCCCAGCAACCGCCTGTGCACAGTGCCTCTCCAGCAGCCCCGTCTGAAGAGCCCTGTTGGAGGCAATTCTTATAGCTTGAAGTGTTGATAATTCTGCTGTTGGTCTTCTTGCAGGTGGGGAGCACTGCTGTCAATCAGTCACTGTCATGCCCCAGCCAGACCTGCTGTCAATCTATCAGTGTCACGCCCCAGACCTGGCTGTCAATCAGTCACTGTCAACCCCCAGACCTGGCTGCATCAGGAAATATGACCAGGCAAGCATTGCTCACAGCGACCTTTATCCTAGGACAATCTGGATGTCCTGACTCTCAGCACAGTGCTGGGAATGCTCCGAGGTGCCTGTGATTTCAGCCACACAGGTGAGGCACTCAAACTACTGAGGACCTGCAGACACCAGCAGGAAACCAAGACCACAGAGCATCCACCTGTGTGATCCACAAACGTGTTCACAAGCCCGTCCGCTCAGCACCCGGGGTCTGGCCTCTTGCTTTCACACCCTTCCCTGGTCTTCCTCTCTGTCCAGCACACCACGTGCTGGGAACACACGAGAGGGTGTGTGAGTGAGTGAGTGAGTTTCTGCCCATGGCCACTCTCCAAATCCATCCAAGCAAATTTGGCTCCTCCTCCAGTGGCCCCCGCACTGCTTCCCCCTCTCCAGATTAGCTCGCTCTGGCCCCGTCAGGCCAGTCTGGGGTTCTGGGGTGTCACACATTTCACGCATACATGGTGTCAACTGGATGCTTTCCTATTCTGTTTTTACTTGCCATACAAGTCCCTGTCTAGGAGTCACGGTCCTACCATAAAAATGCATCATGCTAAATTGGAAGGAACTTTGGAAGTTTTGCCGCATGTTCCCTCAGAACAATTGCTCCTCTAGTTTCCACAATCACAGTGTAAATCCTAATTGAAGGTGAATTCTGCAGATGACTTTCATCTTGCCATTTGATAAAGATGATAGCTCTGGACATGGGTCAGTTGAGCCATTTACTTAAAATTTGGTTCTAATGAAACCAAGATAGAAACCCGGGCCCCTCATGACCAATTAATTCTGTACAAAGAGAAGAACTCAGTTCTGTGGTCAAAAGCTACCCTATTCAGCACAGTCAGCTGTTTCCTGAGTGTGTAATGTTGACCCAAAGGGCTGGGGTAGAAGAGGAGAGGGGCTGCAGTGCAGGGCACCCCATAGTTCAGAGAGCAGCTGGCGGCTTGTGAAGAGTCTACAGGCTCAGAGAAGGCTGCTGCTCTGGAATGACAGAACGCCTGCTGAGCTGCAGACAGACATTTTATCTGGTTGAGTCTGAGTGCCTCACTAAGAAGCAGCTTTGGAGGCCCTGTGGCCCCAGGAGCCATTGATTCCCCTGCTTTGAACTTGACTTTGCTCTCTCCCCACAGTCATTTAATGGAATCATAGCCCTGGGGTTTAGAAGGGACCATGAGGCCCCTCTTTGCCACTAGCCAGTCCAAACCTGATTTTCCTGTGAGGAGGTTCTGCCAGTCCAAACTCACAGCCTCTGGGTCGGGCAAGCACGGTCTCCTGGGCAGGTCATCACAGGGGACTCCAACAGTTAGGAAGCTCTGACTAATGTCAGGAACTGGCTGCGTCAAATATATGTACATCCCTTTTGGAAACTGATTTTACACATAAAAAATCATATTTACAAAAAACAACCTTCACTGCACAAAAGACACCACCAGAGAGGCTGGGGAGCATTCTGTCCTGGGGGTGCTTCCTCGGCCCTCTGCCTGCCCACCTCCAGGAAGGAAGCAGCCAACCACAGCCCCGGCGGGTGCCTGTGCCCTCACGCTGAGGGACGGGGTCCATCCATGTCTACAGGCCGTCCCAGGCCTTCCGCTGCCTCCTCAGGGCGTCTGCATTGGCTGCCCAGATTAATTGGTCATAAGGGGCCCAGGTCTCGATCTTGGTCTCATCATACCTGCACAAGGTCAGGATTCAGGTGAGGCAAACTAGCTCCTGACTTGGGCTCGGCAGCCTCCTCCAGCGCTCCCCCCCGGAGGTTGTCCGGGGGTCCAGCTGCATAGGGGACACCATAAGTGTTGAGTTAGACAGGTGCAAATCAGTCTCCAAGACTGCTTTCATTATAGTTCACTGAAGTCCGTGTGCTCCAAGCCAAGGGTGGGCAGCCTTGTGGAGGAGAGAGGTGCATATTTACTATACAAACAATTTATACATAGACTTTAAAGCAATAAAGATTGATAATATCCAATAAACTCCAAGCAAGACTATTAAACAAATCATCTCTGAGACTTTAAGTCTTTATTGGGCCTAAATACTAGCAGGAAGAATTGTTAAAATTCAGTGTTTCTGCATTCTTACCCTGGAGATCTCAGTTTCACAGATGTGGTGCAGCATCAAGAGGTCAGAATTTGTGACCACTCATCACTTGAACGTGGTCTCCTTGCTGTGTAAACAGCCACTTGGTCAACAGTGTTTCGACTCACATTCATATATCTACTTAAAAAATTGCTCTGTAATCACTATTTTAAAACCATTTGAATGTAAAAACACTAAAATAATTGTTTCCTCTGAATATTTATAAATTCTAAGACTCAAGATAGAAACAAATTTACAATTTCTGGTATAAGACACTAAAGAAAGCTGTTATTTCTTGAAAACACATTTGCTAAGTGAAGGGGCCAAGTTAGCCACTCATGTGTGCATGCACCCAAGACTCACTGACAAACCTGGATGTGAGCTAGAACCTGGTCATTTGGCAGGACAGAGCCACACACATTGTGATGAGCATGGTCTGCATAGCTGCCAGGGCCCAGACACTGCAGCTTCGGGCCACCATGGACCACTGAGGGTGCCATCCAGCCCCACCTGCTAGGCCAGGGTTTGTGGGTTTTGTTGTTGTGTTGTTTTGTACTATTGGTTGAACACCCCCCCCCGGGGGGGGGGGAGGGGACACTCTACCACTGAACTACAATCTCAGGTTTTTTAATTTTTTTATGTTATTTTGAGAGAGGGTCTCCCTAATTTGCCCAGGCTGGCCTCAACTTGTGATCCTCCCTGCCTCAGCCTTCCTTCCAGAAACTAAAGTAGACTTGGGAAGGACCACAGGGTCCTCTGAGGCTCATCCCTAGAGGACCACCATGCATCTCTGCCAAGTCACCTCCTCACCTGCCCCAGTGTCCCCATTCCTGTGTGTGAATTGCCAGGTGTTCCTATGGAGCTCCACATGTGGAGTGGAATTCCTTGAGCCAGACACACTGAAAAATCTTTCCCTTTATTCTAGAACAAAGAAGATTTCTGCCTGGCTTTTGTGCAGCCAGGAGAGCTTCCCAAGTGGGGAACTTGTTGGGGTGGGAGGCAAATGTTTTGTGGCCCCTACACCCGGGCAGAGAAGCAAAGGCACTCCACACTCCCTCAGAACAGGGGTCTCCTTCCTGTCAGACTCCACGTTCTGAAAGCACAAAACATCCATTTCCATTTCTCAGCCTCAGAAACGACACAGTATGTGCAGCTTTCAATAAACATTTTTTGAATGAATTAACCAGTAGGTGAACTCCTCATTTTCTCTGCCTGAGCTTATAAAATTACACCAGACAAGAAATAATTATCACATAAAAGTAACGAACACCCACTTTAAAAGGAGGGTTCATCTTCTACCCTGATCTGGAGTTCCCTCTACAGCACGGCTGTTAGTGGGGCCAGCATCTGGGCCCTCTCTCCAGGATTTCCACAGGAATTCTCCAGAGGGGCCCTGAGGTCCTCGGAGAAACACACAGGGTGTCCTTTTCCCAGTATGGGATCCGTTTCTTCCGCTACAGAACCAACTACACCCTCCTGTCTCTACTCTGTTAAGACGCAGTGGCTTCTGGGTCCCTCTGCGGGGGAGGTAAGAGGCAACTGATCTTGGGCCAAGTGTTCATCCATTATGAAATGAGGTGAAATGAGGCAAACAATTATGGAATTAGCCAGGGAGGGAATTCAGACTTACAACAAAACTACTCAAGTTGCAGATAATATGAATCATAATTAAGCTAAGGACTTTCCACTTCCTCGGTTGCATGGTAAGGGTAGAGGACAATCAATTCAGCTCACAGAGACAGCATCTAGCTGCCCTATTACTATTTCCCTGGACTCCCCTGGAAGAGGCCTCTGGCAGAGGTATGGAATCCACTGGTCTGACGTCAGGAATCAAAAGACTCAGGTTTTAGGTACAGGGAACATTTCCTGAATGAATAAATACAAAGTTTAAAATCTACATGAATATTGACTCAAAGCCTCATAAACATTTCAAAAAGCATTTGACATTTGCCTCCCATATTTCAAACCATAGCTTTTTATTTTTATATTTTTTATTTTTACTTTTTTCGAGCACCAGGGATTGAACTCAGAGACACTTGACCACTGACTCAAATCCCTAGCCCTATTTTGTATTTGGAACCCTACTTTTTATTTGTATTAATTAGAGACAGGGTCTCACTGAGTTGCCTGGCGCCTTGCTTTTGCTGAAGCTGGCTTTGAACTCATGATCTTCCTGCCTCGGCCTGCAGAGCCTTGTAGCTTTCCATTTTTCAGAATAAGATGTGAAAGAGTTTCTGCAGATAAAGCATTTAAAGATGAACATTAGTCTATTTCACAGCACTCAGTTTAATGAACGTTGAATTATACAATTACGTCTCTCACCAATGCGGATACTTAAATAACTTCCTCTAAGCTTCCACAAAATAGTCAAAGAGTAAGTTTACTTTTTTTTTTTTTTTTGAGTTAAGAATCACAAGGCCCCCTCACTTAATTGGCGGTTGCTGATCAATATGAACCCAACACACAATGGGTCTGTTCCCACCCCAGTCTCTCCCCGAATCTCCCTCTCCAGGGGTGATCCTGCACAGGAAAAGGGGTGACCCATACCAGCTATCACCTACACTAAGGTCCCACAGCTCAGGCCAGGGGCAGCTCGTCTTCCCCAGGGCTTGATGAAGCACTGTGGGACGGCCCTGTCATAGCACACCAGCACACCAATATGTTTGCTAAACTGATCAATAAGAAGATTGATAAGTCTTCTGCATGGTTAAGTTAATCTTCTTATTGATCAGCCCGGCAAACATATTGCTTTTCCCGGGCAGCTCTCCTCTGTGGCTCTCTCCCCCTCCCGATGCTCTGGTGCTCTGGTGCTATCAAGAAGAGAAATAGAACAACGTTTTCCACGTTAAATGCTTCCATTACGTCAGGATCGTCTTCACCCGCTACGGATATCTCTTAGAGTAGAGGATTTATAGCTGGTAGGTGACTGACTAATTTTTCCGTGGGTGTTAGAGAGCTGATAAGCATCTGGGCCTTTCCTGACTCACATTCAGCATGTAGATTTCAAATTAATAATAGTTATAAATTGAACAGAGCAAGTGCCTTCCCATCTACAGTGCCCAGAGCAAAGAGCTTAAAAAATAAGACTACAGATGAAGCCCAAATAAGGCATGCTCCAGTCTGTTCCTGGTTTACTCTTTCTCGAAACAGAGTAAAGGCAGGGAAAACAGTAGCCCCAGGACCGCAGGCAGCTGGCCCCGGGCAGCAGGGGCAGGTAGGAGAAGCTCCATGCTGAGCAGGAGCCTGGAGTACCCACCTGTGGTGAGCGGTGGCCGGGATAGAGAGGGGCAGGGGTGCGATCATCAGGCCAGGCCTAGGCACCACACCTGGAGGAGAGAGGAACAAGGCCTTCCTTACAATAGCCGAGAGCCAGGTTCAGTGCCAGGAGGGTGGCCCATTGACCAAGGAAGTGGACACCCGGGCACCCTGGAAGGTGGTCGAAAGTTCTCAGTGAGTGCTTCCCAGGAACAAGGCACTTACAGACACCCTCTCCTGTTCCAAACACCTTCTTTCTGCATGGTGAGGAAGACACAGCCCTGAGTTAATGGCCAGTCCCCACTGTTGCTGGCCGTCTCTCTGGCTCTCACTGCAGACCCGCCAGGCTGCTGCGTTCAGGAAAATGTGTCCAAGCCAAGTGGAGCAGAGTGAGTTATTTAAATCCACTTCTTCTGATAGATCCCCGATTTCTTGCAACTATTTTTGAGTGACAGGCAGGTCCCCACATCCCTTTTATTTCTGTGAGTTAACTGAGGTTTCTGCACTTTTTGCTAAAAAGAAAAAAGTTCCTCTTCTTGGCACTCTGGGAAATCTTTCTGCACAACATTTGCAACGGAGAGCTGAGCATTAGTCCTTTTTACTTGTCTTTTGTGGAATATCAATACTTTATTCTGAATCTGAGATATCCCTGGTGGACCAAAAGCGAAAAAAAAAAAAATAAAAATGAAGAAAAAAATCCTCCCCCTACTGTCAAGAGAATAAGAATTCTAAATCTTTCCAGGGCAAATGCTGGATGTGATCCTCTCGTTCCACCTTTGGATAAATTCTCACTTCAAGCAAAACTATTTTCCTTTGAAACTGCTGTTATGCAGACACATACCAAAATCACTCAAAAGGAATGTTTTGCCTAAGAATAATGTGAAGCACTTAATGTATTCTGACAGTCGTCAACATGCGGGACTCTGAGCTCTTTTTATTTCTACGTGTTCCTTTTTCTATATATTGGCATTGGACACCTGTCCTTAATTAGTACCTACTCTTAGACAAGTCCTTCTAAGCCAGATGTGATCTTGTCACTGCATTCCCCCCTTGTGGGGACACCTAGCAATATCTGGAAGTATGTGGGTCATCACACTTGGAGGAGGAGGAGGATATAGAGACCAGGGATTTATAATGCCCAAGGAACCCCCAGACAACAGGTTACCAACCTCAATGCCAGAATGTCAGGGATCTGACATCCTGCATTAAATAATGATGACATCCAGGTTGACAGCTTCCTGAACACCTGATCTCCTGTAATTCACTCTCTCCAAGCTAAACACGAAACTTTGGAATACAGGATAAAAGCCACACATCTTCCCACCATATACTGTATTCTTGAATTTATTCACAATTATGATAGCTATCTAATGCCCAGTCCTCTTGAGGAGCATCTCAGGATGTCTGAGGTGGACAAGACAGGGACACCTGAGAACCACTGGCCTAAGAGAAAGTTACTGCACACAACTGGGAAATGTCTATAGTAAGTTATTTAGCCTTAAAGAAGAATTAAATGATGGCATTTTCCAGGAAATTGATGGAGCTGGAGAATATTGTGATAAGCAAAACAAGCCAATCCCAAAGTACCAAAAGAAGAATTTTTTCTCCAATATGTGGATGCCAATTTACAATAAGTGGGTGGGTCTAGGGAAGAAGAGACTTCCTTTGGGTTAGACAGAGGGGAGTGAAAGGAGGGGAGAGGAATAATAGTAGACTGAATTGGACATTGTTCGCTTATGTGCACATGTAATCACACAATCCCCATAACTCTACGTCATGTACAACCAGAAGAATAAGAAGTTATACTCCATTTATGTACAATATGTTAAAATGCATTCTGTAATCAGGTATAGCTAATCAGAACAAATAAAAAGATGTGAAAAGACATCATCAAAAATATAAAAAAACAGGTAGGAGACAGGTAACTAGATCTGAAAACAAAGGTCTGGATGCTCAGCACACAAGTAGATGTGATAGAAGATTATGCTTTAAATTGCCCAGCAGAGCAAAATCCATGGGAAAGGGAGGTGGAAATGGTCTACTGGAGAAAAAAAAAAAAAACAAAACAAAATCACAAACAAATAAAAAACAGAAATGGTGTGACTGTAGTGTAAATGAGATGGTTAGAAACAAAACTAATAAAGAAATCATACTAAAGAAGAGAAAATGTGCTTAATAGGAATTTGCATTATTGTTGAAATTAACGAGCCAGAAAAAAAGCAAAGGTATGGTTTAGATCTATTTAGAGAAAGTGCTGGAATAAACATACATGACTTCAGTTTGTTTGGCTTGCAGCATGAGTCCTGCCTTTCTATGAGGCACACCTGCCAGAGGCAGGCAGAGGCGAGCCGAGCCCTGCATCCTGAGAGGGGATTCTGCAACCCCAGGATATCCAGAGGGGTCTATAATTGTGCCCAGGCACGTGGCGTGTAGAGGCAGAGGTTAGCAGATGCTGCCGAGCCTCTATCAGTCTTCTATGTCTCACAAATAAACACTGAATGAAGTAAACTGCACAGAGAGCTTCCAAGCTCTGGTCCTCAAGACTTTGAAGGTGAAGGTCAAAGTCCTCAGATAGGGAGCGAGACTGGTTAGCAGCTCAGTCCTACAGAATGACTCCCATTTCTTCTGTAGCATAAGGAAGAATCAAATAGGGTGTAGACACCACTGTGCAGCAATGCATGCGCTCACTCTGCCCTGAGGCCCTCAATGTCAAGGTCCTTTATCTCCATCTGCTCTTTCACTGAGGGGGTGAGTCTGGACTCTGGTAAAGCGTGAAGAGCTGTGTGGCGCTCCACCTTCTGGGAGGTGCTCGCTGGGCCATACGTAGGCTCCACTGCTGTGCCATGGGCTGCACTGGTGAAGAGCCCAGCAAGCCACCGGGCCACAAAAGCACCCAGCACCCGCACTGCCAGCTTTAGGTGTCACCTTCCCTGTGCCATTTCTCAGACAGCCCTCCTCAGGGTCCTGTGGCTGTTGGTCCCGGTCATTACTTGTAGTATTAGTGACTTGGAAATCAGTACAGAGCAGCTGCCTAAATTTAGAGCAATTCCTCCTCCTTTTTCCTGACACAGGTGAACACCCTAACGTGCCTACGGAGCTCATGCACACCTTCAAGCAGGTGTCTGCACTGCTGCCCGACGTTGCACTAGGCCTGAGCTGAGCAAGCACCAACACCTTTAATACTGGCTTCAGGAATGCGGTGGGATTCCCAACCTATTTGTCCATGCCCTGGTCTCACAGCTTTGACAGGGTACTGTCATAGTTTGGATCTGGGCTGTCCTCCGGAGGCTCAAGTATTGAAAGCCAATGCAGCAACGTTCCGAGCACGGGCCTTTAGGAAGGTGCCCGGCTCCATATTCATAGCAACTAAGTGTGCTTCACAGAATCACAGAAGAGTGGAACTAAAGAAGTTTTATTCAACTATGAATGTGCACAATCCCATCATGCAAGTGCATTTGCTCTTATTGGCATGAGTGGAGGAGAATCCAGGTTCTTAGGACCACCCCCCAAGTCCCCAGGGAAACCCAGGGCTCTGGATTCACACAGTGAAAAGCTGGCCTGTGTAGATCTGCTTTTACAAATGAGAAAGATGAGGCCCACTGCATGCTAACAATGTCTCGATTCCCCCCTCTCTACTCTGTGCAGGCCACAGCAAGTAAGTACACCTTTTGAATGCATGTGGGAGAATTCCTCAAGGGGTTTCATTCACAGACAACTGAAGGGGAGCCCAGTATTCTACTCCCAGGGTTCGGTGTCTCCCACACAGCCTGGCACCAGCACTGCACGTGTACTATAACATTGACTGGCATCAAATAATAAGCAGCATTGCAGAAATAATGCAGTCGTAATAAATGAGGCTGGAGTCAAACCAGGGGAGACTTTGGAAATGAATACTTCAGTAATTACAGACCTTTCTATAAATATAATGGGTAAGGTAGAGAAGCAATTTCTAATTTATGATATTGTTATGATTTATACATGGAACCACAAGCAATAAATCCAAGGGAATTATGTATGCTATGAAGTCTTGCTTACAATATGGTGTTATTTTTGCATTAAAACACTATAAAAATAAATTGTGTAACTTTCAAGGAAAAAAAGAAATAATTAGGTAAAACGTGGCATTGTTTTTAATGAATTACTTTTATATAATGAGATATTGAAAAGTAGCCATTGTGCAAATGAAACACTACATTATTCTCTTTGCCATTCCTATTAAATAAAATTGAAATTGTGATTTGTCATCCTGAGGGACTAAACTCTAATACTGTCAGCTTAAGTCCAGTGTTGGTTGATTTCAGATCTGACATTTCATAATATGGTGGACACTTAGAAGATAATCAGTTAATGTTCATTAAATATATGAATACCTGTCACTAGTCCAATGGAATGACCTTGGCATCATGCTGATATACTCGTTCCAAAGACATTCTAGAGATTTGGAGGTGATAAGGACCACATAAGATGATGCTTAGCAAGGTTCCAACTACCCCTACCCTGAGGACCCAGGAGAACCAAGAGGTCAAATGCTGTTACTGGAAGAGAAGAGATTGTGGTTTGAGTCATCCCTGCCCTTATGTATGTAATGCAATTTAGATGGTCCAGGATATGATGGCAGTAGTGTCCACCCCACAGGCTCCTCTAAACCATCCACCCATTTATTAATCTCTAGCTAAGTCCATATTGTCCTACTCGCGTTTCAAACCTGATGTGTGTGGACCTCTCTCAGTGCAACTATCCCACGCTCCCTGCACCCACCTGCTTGGGTCTGTCCTCCAGGCATCTCCAGCTGCACACACCATGACGCTCTGACCCAGCAGCCCTCCCTCCCTCCACAGGACACAGCTGGAGTCTGAGCTCCTCCTTCAGTGATGTTCCATCAGCCTTCCTGTCATGCAAGCCATGTGTTCTGCCTCTTGTCACCACAGATGCTTTTGGCACTCAAACCAACTCACTAGTCAGATGTGTCAAAATGTCTGTGCCATGAGCTAAATTTCAGGCACCTCTGACCTGGAGGTCATGAGAATCCCCTCTGGACCTCAGCAATTGCAGGGTCTGGGCCACAACCCAAATCAGCAGATCCCAAGGAAACTGGTTTACATGCAATTAGTATGTGTGAGTTTTACCAAACTCCTGCAGGTGCACTTCTACTAGGTTTGCCTAGTTATCAGCCATGAGCTTTGCATGCCTTGTGACTTTACCCTCAAGCCTTCATTCCACTCTCCAGTGCCACAGCGCTGAAGGACAGTGACATTGGAGGGCTTTTTAAGAAATGGTGTTTTACTTTGCAGGAGAATAAAGAGGTTTCCAAGGATGAATTCCTTGGTGCACAATTCACCTGCCTACACAGCATTCAGAGCCCAGCTCAATCATGTCCACAGAGACACCGCCATGGACTCAGCTAAGCACAACCCGAGACGTGGCTTCTGGCCCAGGGCAGTCAAAGGAGAGAAGCACTCGGGATTCTCCTGGGTCACCAAAGTCCTTCCTACAGGGACAGCCCTCCAAAACTCTTAATATACCTCTTTCCCTGCTTGATGTTTCGCTCTGGTCTCGCAGAGCTCCATGATGGCTCGATCTGCTCCCAACTTCCACACACCTGCCTCAAGCCGATCCAGTGCTCCCTGTCCATGTAGGGTTCTGCATTTCCCAGATGATCATGTTCCACTTCATTACGAGCATTTCTGTGACTTTTCACATCTGAGTAAGGAAAACCAGGGGGATGAGAAGGTGAATGGACACGGGGCTGGGAGTTGCAGATGATTCTCGGCGTTTCAGTACTGCAGAACCCATTGAATGGAGAGCCTCTAACT
This sequence comes from Marmota flaviventris, assembly GCF_047511675.1. Taxonomy (NCBI): domain Eukaryota; kingdom Metazoa; phylum Chordata; class Mammalia; order Rodentia; family Sciuridae; genus Marmota; species Marmota flaviventris. Next base: position 163,021,861 of record NC_092502.1, on the reverse strand, counting down.
CCTCCTGGTGTTCACATGGCACCTCGCTAACACTACTCGTTTATAAGATCAACAGATCAACCCTGCCTTGTTAATAAATGGCATATTCACTGAGAATATAACTACGTATTGAGTACAGTTTTTTGCCTGCAGACATTTAAGAAATATTCTATTTTTGGTGGGTTATAATAGGTCATGAAAGCTAATATTTTGCTAAAATGCTAGAAATAAAAATAAGAAGAATTGGTAAATAATATTTTAAAGGTATTTGAGGATCATGGATGCACTAAGGATAAGAAGACTGTAAGAGAGCCAGCAGTCCTCCCAAAGTGAGTTCATCTTCACAGTCCTCTGGGCCAACTCAAAGGATTCCGTTGGGGTGAAGAGAAACCTGAAGGGACTTGGCGTCAATTCAGAAGGAGGAGCTAGAACAGCTCTGGGAGTTTCCAGGGCTGGATCCCTTCAGCTTATCCCCCAGCAGTGGAGCTAACAGGCCTGGAACAGAACTTCTCTGGACACAGCATGGCGAGGCCTCAAGAAGACCCACGGGATGCTGGTGACGCAGTGTGCTTCAGGAGCAAATTCAAGAGTGTTCCAAGGAGCACAACAAAACCAACATGAAGAATAAATAATTCACAACATAAGCACTTGATAAATAATGGCCAAAGAACCAGGAACACATTACCAACTGGGAAATAATCAATCAACGTGAGAAAAGACACACAAGGCAGAACTAGCAAAGAAAGGGCTTAAGACACCTGCTAGAATGCTTCCTGGGATCCCAAGAATTAAAAAAAAAAAAAAAACACGTAGCACTGTGTAGAGATAAAAGGCATATGGCAAAAGATTCCTAAAAGGCATACAAACCCCCGTAAGTAGTAAAATATCTGAAATGAAGATACTAGATTAGGACACAGCAAAACAGACAACACAGAGGAATTGCCATGAACTTGAGGACATAGTATTGGAAACCAACATGCACCCAGCAGAAACCAAAAGGATTGGAATACTACGCAGACGTATTGGTGATGTGTGGCCAATATAACGCAGTGTAACCTACATGGAAGGAAGAAGGGAAGGAAGGAGAGAGGGAGGAAGATCAACTGACAATTCTCTACCTAGTAAAATCTCTTTCCTGAATAAAAGAGAATAAGGACTTCCTAAGTAAACAGAAGCTGGAGGCTTTGGGAAGAGCAGACGCACAAGAGGAGATGCTGGAAGAACATGTCCAGGCGGCGGAAAAACTATCCCACCGAGGACTCTGAGCCTGGAGAAGTGATGAGGAGAACCAGAAAGGAGAAACCTGGTAAGTGCACACAGCTCTCCTTCCACACCGACACAGATTCAAAACTATTTCATATTAAGACAAACCACTACAATCTCATAGGTTTATAAATGTGAGAATTCAAATGTGTGACTAAACGTCACCAGAGACGGAGAGAGGACATGTACTCACTCAGGGTTGGTGGCCCCAGGTGAAGCTGTGAAACCGTAGAGATAAAGCAGAATCGTACAATGGTTACCACACAGAAGAGGTAAGAAATGGGGAGAAGGCACCAAGGACAGTTGAGCTAAAGGGGGACATTAGTAAGATGGCACAGCTGAGCACAACCACAGCACAACTCCACTGAACAAAAATGGCCCCTGCACTGCACATAGGATACCATTGTTTTTCAGATTGCTCAAATAATGAAGACTTCAGCGCCAGTGGTCCCCAGGATTGCATTTTAAATGTAAGCATAAGATAGGCAGCAAGTTAAAGGGCAAGTCAAAAAGACACATTAATGTGATACAAAGTCTATTATTGAAGTTGAATATGAAAATTCCATTATAGAAGTTGAATATGTGTTCAGGACAAAACAGTATTAGCAGGAATAAGGAAGAAATCTTCATAATGATAAGGGCGGCTGGTCATCAAGAGGCCATACAAGTCCTGCAGGCGCAGGCAAGTATAGCAGAACTTCAACTGCGGTGGAGCAGGAACTGGTAGACCCTCAAGGAAACTGACAAGTCAGAAATGACTAGGACAAACCCCAACCCACCGTCAGTCAATTTAGAGATGATCAACAGGAATATAAGACCCAGTAAAACGTCCACCAATTTCAACCAGTTGATTTCAGCGTGCACTTCCCTAAGCAATGGCAGAACTTAGTCCTTCAGAGCGTCTATTTCACGTTCACCAAAGCAGACCATGTGGTCAGGAAAAAGTTTCAGTGGGTTTAGGAGGACTTAATGAAGCTTGTGTCCTCTGACCACAGTGAAATTCAACTGAAAAAAGTAATGAAAAGATATCTGGGAGAGTCCACAGATGTTTGGAAGTTAAACAATTCACAACAGTATCTATATGGGTGAAAGAAGAAACCACTGCTGAAGAAAACAGTTAGAACTTACTAAAGATAAGAAAGCAACACGTCAAGCCTCAGGGACACAACTACAACAACGAGTGGATGGATCTTAGAGCAGCAAATTCTTGTACAAGGAAAGAGAAAACCTCTGAAATCAGTGACCTCATCTTCCAGCCCAAAGGTCTTGGGAACAAAAATGCAAATGAAAACCACAATAAGCAAAGAGAGAAAATTCCACCGTTGATGAGAGAGAGAAACCCCCAATAGAATAAAAATGGTCATTTGAAATGATCAGTAGAATTTTTCATAAACCTTGAGCCAAAGTGAAATAAAAGAGAGAGAGAGAGAGAGAGAGAGAGAGAGAGAGAAAGAGAGAGTATGATACTAACATCAGGAATGAAGGAGGACATCACTTTAGGTCACACAGAAAAATACAAGGTCATAAGGGAATACTAGAAACCAATTGGTAGCAGTGTATTTGACAATTAAGATTAAACGGATAAATTTCTTGAATAACATTATATTCCAAAAGAAAAAATCAATTACATTAATAGTCTTAAAATGATTATAGAAGTTGAACATGTATTTTGGGACTTTCCATAAGAACATCCATGTTGGGATGACTACAAAGAGGAGTTGTAAGAAAGGGTAGGGAAAGTCCCAAAGCCCTACAAGAGCTCTTCCAGGAAACAGAACACACAGGAAGACTTTCCAGAACATTATGTGAAACTGGCACGACCCTGACACCAAAATCAGACACAGTGTTCAAGAAAATAGAGCTGTGCACTGGAATTCTAATCACAGTTTTAAGCCAACGGACTCTAGGAATAGATGAAAAAGACACTAGTTCATAACACACCTGGCCCATTGCAGGGAGCCCAGGGGGAAGTCAGTAGAAGTCATTGGTGATACTGACTAAAAACATTCACGCTCTGCCATCACCCCAGTGGAAGCAGACAAGAATCCAACATTCAGTATCTACTGATGATAAAAAAAAAAAAAATGATAGAAATAGGAAAGAACTTCCTAAAACTGATAAAAAACATAGCAAATAAGCAAGAAAAATGAAATCTGTTAATCCAGTCACAGGAAACCCTGAACTGTGCCATACACACACACACACACACACACACACACCACACACCTGTGCACCATCATCCTGAGGCCAAACGGACCATGGCACTCTCTCACCAGCCCTATGCAGAGTTACTGGGGGTTCATCCAGAGCAAGGAGATAAAGATGAAAAGCATGAAGATTGGAAAGGAAGAGACCTAACTGCCGTCACTCAGATACAATCATTCTTGCAAACATCCTAAGGAATTCACAAAACATTATTAGAATTAATATGTGAATTTATGAAGGTATTGGGACAAAAGATCAATATAATAAAGTCAGTTATGTTTTTATCTACAAGCAATAAACATTGGATATTAAATGTTTTTAAATCACCTCTTACAATAGACTAAAAATATAAAATATTCAAGTGGAGTTTAACAAAATAGGTGCATGATTAAATATTGTTGATACAGCTATCTTTCCCAAATGAATCTATATATTTAATGTAATCTGCCCAAAAAATCCCAGTAAAACTTCTCTGTAGAAATTGGCAAATTAATTTAAAAACTTATATGGAAATAGAAGGACCACAGCAATGAAATCAATGTTTGAAATTAAGAATATAAAATCTTTATAATACATAATTTCAACTTTATTTATTATAAAGTTGGAAGTTAATACTACATAGTATTTATATAAGGATTTATGTCTAAATTAATGGAACATGAGAAAGAGTTTAGAAGTAAGTCCACATATGTATGATCAGCTAGTTGTTCACAAAAACGCTCAGGAGATTCAATGGGGAATTGGAATTGTCTTGAAAAGGTTGTCTTAGAAAAACTGGCTAACTATCTGGAAAATAAACAATCCTTTCCCACCATTCACAAAACTTAACTAGAAATGAATAATATACCAAAATATAAAAGAGCATAAAAACATTTGTGAGTTTATGCTAGGAAAGCACAAACCATAAAAGAAAAAAATAATAAACAAGAATTTATAGCATTTATTTCTTGTTTTGTCAAAAACACCATTAAGAAAATGAAAAGACAAAACCAGAAACTATAAAAATTCTCAAAATATGTATCTGATAAAAGGTTGATATTAGAAAATATTAAGTCTATTTTATCACAATGATAATATGACATACTGTCTAATTTTTAAAAGGGAAAAAGTCTTGAACAGATTCACATAAAAAAATGGCATAGGAAATAAAAACAAGCCCGCGGAAGTGGCTCGCTGTCATCAGCTATGGGGTACAATCCAGAGCAAAGCAGGAGAAAGCCCTCTCCTCGTCCACTGGAACGCTGATCAAGACTGGCAGTGTGGAGGTGGTCAGGAGGCCAGGAACCTTGATTCTCAGGATTCCTGAGGGGAAGGTAAGTGGCACAGCCATTGGAAGATATATTGGAAAACACTTTGTTCTTGTACGTAAAACTTGATGCCTATCCAAGCAATTTCACTTTTACACGTTTGCCAGTGAAAACAAAAACACGTGTCCACAAAAGTTTTATTCATACAGGCTCCTACGACTTCGTTCATTAAGTTTAATATCTAAAAACACCGAAATGTTATCACTTAACTGGTAAATGGAAGAACAAATTGAGGTATAGTTATACAATAAAATAGTCAGCAAGAAGCAGGAAACAATGCTATACCTCACAGCAGTGCAGGTGGATCTCCAATGCCTTGCCCTCCATGACAGAGAACGCGGGAAGTCTGAAAATCACGGCACTGACAAAACAGATCGGTGTGTTTCAATGGTGGACACAAAAGAAGGAAAATGACTCAGGATAGGCACATGGGTTTTGGGGGTGTAAGACAGTATCATATCATGGCTTCACTCCAGATGGGGGAAGTTTAGTGGGCTTATGTTATTGCTCAATGAAGACGATTTAGATTAAAAACAAAGCATTGAGTGAATTCATCTCCTGGAGATTTAATCTATAAAGGAGAGAGGGAGGGAGGGAGAGAGAGAGAGAGAGAGAGAGAGAGAGAGAGAGAGAAAGAAAGGGAACAAAGAAAGACAGTCTCCGCTCACAGAGCCTGGTACTAGATGGAGCTCTGATGGTGCAGAGACCCTGGCAGCCTGGAGAGCAGAGGTGAGCATGATGGGGAAGGGCACCGGGTGCCTGAGGGGGTGTTCTGTGGGAGACCCCTGTGGGAAGTGAGCCAGGGTGAGGGAGAGAGGAGGGTGTGGGGAGGGAAAGCAAGGCGTGGACATCAGCTCTTCACACACACACCACTAAACACAGGTGTGCAGGCATTGAACAGTGGGAGAAATATAAACCAGGCAGTGCCAGTGACAACAGACAAGGGTGACTTCAACAATCAAAGTGCTTCTAGACACAGGTACACCTTAGGAGACAATGGGTGAGGTGGACAGAGAAACAGCCTTGAACTCCTAGGCTCCTGAACACATAGCCTCAACGTCGTTAGTGTGGAAATTGAGAGGACTAAATGGAGAAAAGGAAAGTCCATCATACTGGGGCGAACTTAGCACAGCTTCCTCATTCCTTGACTCAGGAAGGGGGACAGGAGCGTGAGTGGACAGCAAGCCCAACACACTGCAGAGACCGTCCTCACTGCGTGCAGAATGAAAGCACACAGGGACAGAAAGCAAGAGCCAGCACAGGTCAGAGGCTGAGCACACAGGGTGTGCTGTGGGAAAGAAGTACAAACCGGAAATCAATAACTAAGACAAAACAAATTCCATGACCTTGCAAAAATCAAAAAAACATTTTTCAAACAAACACAGGTAAAAAAAGAGATCGGAAGGGAAAATTGAAATTATTTTGATCTTAAATGTACTGAATATACACATAGGAAAAACTGATTGGATGTACTAAGCTGCCACATAGAGAGAGACACTGATACCTTCAAGAGTCTATACTGGCAAAGAAGATATTCATAAAATTAATGATGTGGGATACCAACTCAATAAGATGGAAAATATTGATAAGTAAATAAAAGAAAAAGCAGAAGCCACAGAGATGAAAAACTGCCATTCAGGAGAGAACGTCAACAGGGTCTCAAGGTGCATCTTTAAAAAGATTAATAAAACAAATAAATGCTACCAGAGAGATTTGAAATAAACAAATGGTCAGCCTAAAGAATGAAGGCAGATATCACAATAAATCCCTTAGGTACTACAAAAATGTCACAGTAATTAAAAGACATTGTACTAATTTATGCTAGATTTGACAGTTTAGAGGAAATGAACAAATTTCTTTTATATATATATCTATATGAATGAATAATTTTTGCTAGTTTCTGTGTTAATTTTGATAAGATGTTTTTAAATCTGGTTTTAAATCTCCATGAAAACATCTACAGGTTCAGAAGTTCTCAATACGGAGCTCTTCCAGTTGTTTATGAATGAAATGATGTGAAATCCATACTCTTTTTAGAAAATAGAGGAAGCAGAAACACATGGGAAATGACTTCTGAGGTCAGCATAACTGTCACTGATGCCCAAACCTGCTAATGGCATTAAAGGGAAGGGAAACCAGAGGCCAGTCTGTCTTAGGAGCACAGAGACAACGATGCTAAACAAAATGCTAACAAAATGAATAAAATAATCATGTGGAGCATATTTTTCAAGGATGTAAGATTCATTTAAATTAAACAGCATGTAAAGTTATTTATCTTACTATCAAAAAGAAGAAAAAAAATAACAGCTGACTATCTGCAACCAGCCATGAGGCAGACTTCAACCCCCTTGGAATGGAGGACACCACCGCAACCTGATGTCAAGGAGCCGTGAAATACTAACAGCTAACTGATTTCTGAATGGCAAATATGAAACATTTCTCCTCCAAGATGGAATAAACACAAGATGGTCATCCATCATCCTGCTCATCAACATTATTATGGAAATCACAGCTCAATACTGAAAAAAAAAAAAAAAAACAAGATAAAAACAGAAAGTTTGGACAGCAATAGGCAAATCATTTTTGTGAAAGGTTCAATTGTGAATACGGAAAATACAAAGGGATCCACAACACATTGCTGAAATGAACAAGTGAATTTTACATGGTTACTGGATACAAGGTTCATATACAAAACACCTTATTTTTCTATGCCATAGAATTAAGAAGAGTAGAATAACAAAGCTTCATGTAGAAACATGGTACACTATCTTCACATCTTTGGGGGAGCCAAGTTATTTTAGGCAAAGACATAAAAAAATAAAAACACCACTGATTTGTATTTTATCAAAATGAAAAACACTGTTCTTGGAAATATTTCACTACAGAGACTAAAAGGCAAGCCCAGAATAGGAAAAGGCATTTATTTGAACACAGAACGAGATCCTTGTCTCTCTCTGTGTGTGTATGTGTGTGTGTGTGTGTGTGTGCAGAAAGACAGAGAACCTGAAAATCAACAACTACCACCAAATAAGACCCTACCAATTTGGTTTTAAGGACAAAATATCTGACGTCATCTCATAAGAGACAATATCCAAATGGCCGTGAACTGTGAAGGATGCAGGCCACTAACAGACGTGTTAGTGACATGCAAACTGACCACAAGCCATGCTGCCACTAGAACACTCACCAGAGTGACAGAGCAATGGAGGTCAAGACCAAACATCCTGTGCTGGCAAGAGTGGGGCCAGTGGGGGCACGCTTGTGTCCATCTTGTTTGGAGCATGAATTGACCCAACTTCAGTTTGGCTGCATCTGCATGGACAGCCATCTTGTACCCAGAGCACAGTCCTAGGTGCCTACCGTGAGAAACCCCACCCCAGTACACCACCCCAGTCATCCAGCGGCACATGGAACAGCCCAGCCAAGCGCATCACCGTCTGATACGACTGTGTCCACAGCAGTCCAGCAGCCTTTGGAACAGCCCAGCCTGGAAACAGCCCATGAATTCACCGATGTAGAGTCAACAAACGGATCTTGACATATCCATGTGGTAAAGGTAAAGCGACCCACAAGCCCAGAGGAGGGCCCACCTGCACCTGTGTGAAGGCCAGGGGTGCAGGCCACACCAGGCACCCCAGCAAGGGGCAGGTTTTTATGGTGGAAGTTCTTCTGAGGCTTAGAGACTTCCTAGTTCTTGGTGTAACGCTGAATCCACCCCAGTGAGCCTGCAGTTGAGGTGCACACTTCATTTGTGTGCAAGGCTGCTCTGTGTGTCCATCTGTGAGTGTGTCTGTACCCCTGCGTGTCTGTGTGGGCATGTGTGCATTAGTGAGCATGCGTAAGTTAACACATGCTTGCCTCCTTTTTAAATTTATTTTATTTTATTTTTAATTGATTTTTAAAAAATAAATGACAGTGGAATGCAATACAATTCTCATTGCACACATACAGCACAATTTTTCGTACCTCTGGTTGTATATAAAGCATGATCACACTTTTTGGTGAGGTATGTCTCTAAGGTCGTGTCATTTGAATGGAATGAGGTTCTACCCTCTGACTCCTGGGACTCTGCCCATCCCTGGTTCCTGGGGAAGGATTAGGCCCTGCTCTGACTAGGACTTGAGAGGATAGACAGGTGGCCGTCCCAGAACAAGGTCCTCTCCAGTGGCCACCTCTTTTTGTTGGACCACGTGGTCCCCGGAGCAGCTGGCTCTGTCTGCTCCACCTCCTTCCCAGAAGCTCCTGTCCAGAGCTCAGGTTCCAGTGACCCGCCTTCCCTTTAGCCAAGCCCCAGGGCCATCTGGCTCTGCCCCCTCTCAGGGCACAGGAGTGAGGTCACAGCTGTGTAGTGCTCGGGGCTTCCCAGACCTTCCTCACCCCCCAGCACACACGCACATGCACCCACACGACAGAGACCGGCCAGACACGCGTGACAGGCACAGGCAGAACCCTGCACCTGGTTCCTCCTCTCTTCCCACCTGCCATCCTCCCAACAGACTGAATTTTAGTTTAAAACAGGAGGTAGAAAAGGATGGGTGTGTGCTTTCAACGGTGAAGTTCTTGCAGAGAGAGAGGAAATGCAAAAGTTCACCTTCTGCCCTGTTCTCTGATCAGAGGGACCCGGCAGCGGTGGAACAGATGGCCTCTCTTGGTCACCCTTCCACCTGCCCTTCACACGCTCTCGCAGGTGCAGTCTGCCTTCAGCTGTGTGGCTTCTGCTGTAGGGCAGCCTGTGCAGGATCTGAGGCACTGGGAGGGCCAGCACAGTGGGCAGAGGCCAGGACAGCCCCAGGTCCAGCCAGAGTCCTTCCCATAGGAAGCGCAGGTGCCCTCGGGCATCACTGCTGGTGTGAATCCTGATTCCCACCTCCCAGTGTCTCTTTGCTGTTGGCACGTCTTGTCTTTCTGAAAAGTCCACCCAGGCCCGGTTGTGCTTCCTGCCTGGAGCTTTATCTCCACACTGTCCCCTGTCAACAGCCTCCTGCTGCATGGTGGCACACACCATGGCTTCCCAGAAGTGAGTCCAGGTTGCCCTGGGAAAGTGGTGTCTGCTCTATCATGAAAATCTTTGGCACTTTTTGGGGATACGCTTTGCTATGGTCTGGATGTGAGGTGTCCCCCAAAAGCTCATGTGAGACAATTCAAGAAAGTTTAGCGGTGACATGATTGGGTTATGAGAGCCTTCGTCTGGTCATTGAATGAATCCCGTGACAGGGATTAACCAGATGGTGACTGTAGGAAGGTGGGGTGTGGCTGGAGGAGCAGGGTCCCTGGGGATGTGCCTTTGGGGTGATATTTTGCCTTTGGTGAGTAGAACTCTCCCTGCTTCCTGGAGCCATGTTCTGGGCTGCTTCCTTGGTCACACTCTTCTGCAATAACACCCTGCCTCGTCTCCGGCCTGCAGGATGGAGTTGGCCCTCCACGGACGGAGACCTCTGAAACTGTAAGTCCCCAAAGAAACTGTCCCTGCTCTAATTGTGCTGAGAGATCTTTTGGTCACAGCAGTGAAATAGCTGACCAAAACAGACTTTTTAATAGAAAAGTTTTCTCCAAAGTCAAAAAAATCAACCTTTTTCTTCTTATTCTTATTTTTTTTTTTTTAACTTTTAAAATCACCAGTGCTTTTACTCCACTGGACACCTGAACAAACACACCAGATCCTGCAGATCCACCCCTAGGAGAGGAGGAGACGGACGGGGCATCCCTGTCTGGGGCACTGGAGCACAGTGCAGTGACATAGTTCAGCAGGTGTCCCTGGGCTCTCAAGGGCACAGTGGTGTGGCTCCATCTCCTTCCTAAAAACAAGGGGTCTTGCCTCAGGTGACCACTGAGTATTTAAACACCACAAGACTTGGGTGGGTGCACATGAACATTATCTAAATCAAGGATCTGGGTCCCCAGATGCAGAAACAAGGCAGACCCCGGGGCCAACACCACTGCCCCCACTCCTGGAAGGCCTCCAGTATGGGCCTGAGAGACCATGTCCATGGCAGATGGACATCCATTTGGCCCACATTGTTAGTGACTCTTGTTAAAGCCTGTTTCCCACAGAAATTTATTGTTATTACATAAACCCATTCATTGGAAGCCTCAAAATCATCTAGCAACACAATAGTATTAAATGAAAGTCATACAGGTTCACGAGCCAAAGGCCCAAGTGGCATGCTTAGTCTTCAAGTATTGTTCCTGGATGAGCTGAATCCGACTTCCCGCTATTGAAAAGACACGCCTTCATGTTCTAACAAGATGTGTGAGTGTGCCCACGGATTCCACACTCAGTGGTGGGACCCCACCTTAACTGACTGTCCCTGCCTTTCCAGTATTGAACCCCTTCATCCATAGGGTCTTCCTCAAAGCCAGATTGTCAACACACATGTTCAATGATCTTCAAGGAGAATAGGGTGAAGGGTGTTTCCTACTTACTGAGCGTGCAATGGTGTGAGAGTGCTGGGGTGCTCCTGGGGCCACACATGCACAAGGAGAAAACTCTGTCCTGCCACTCAAACCAGGGGGTGTGTTCCCCCACTGCCCAACAGCTGTCTGGCACCGCAGCCCAGTCCTCCTCCTCTGTGCTGAGGCTCACCGTGGGCTGGGGACCCCTCATCCCCCCAGGGCACCCCATGCGTCATACGAAACAGAAGACTGTTCCAGTGCACTGAAGGTCCAGGACGCCTGCTCCCAGCGCCCCACAGACCACACTGAAGTGGCCATGGACAGTTGGAACCTGGTGCCATCTTCTCCTTTTCTCTGCCCTTTGTCCCTGAATCCAGAATGCCTTGGTGCTTGGCTAAAAAAGGAGAATTCCCTGTGTTTCTCCTTCTCCCTCCTCCTCTCTCTCCCTGGGTGCTTCAGCTTACACTGAACAGCCTCAACATTCTCTGCCCGTCTTTTCTCCTTGATCTGGCTCTTCTCATTCTTCAATTTTATTATTCAACGTGCTTTTGCCAGATCAGCAGTGATTTTACCCTCACAACACCCCGAGCAGAGCGGGTCTCCCCCTGCCACCCCCACGGCCACTCCAGGCCCAGCCGGCCCCCTTCGCCCTCTACTACTGCCCAAGGCTCCGTTATTAGCAGGGCCACCCACCTCATTCACTCAGGCGTTTCTCACGGTTGAGCCCTGTGTCTTGTGCCGATTGCCCTTTGGTCAGATGCGCCTCTTTCCCTGTCCCACAGAACACGTGAATCCTGACCCCGTGGTTCCGTGGAAGCTCGTACTTGTATTCAAATATTGCCACAAAGCTGATGCACACCTACTCTTGGGAATAAATAGATCATTAGGCAACAACAAGAACCAGTTTGATTCAAATTTGAATAAATTAATAAAAGAACTGTCCACAACCTTCTGACTGCAGACAGCTGCAACCATGAACCAGTAGGTAGGTATCAGCTATAGAGCTATGCCTTAGCTTTACCATGGGGGTGTGGGAGCCCAGCAAAAGGGAGGCCCAGGCTTCCTCCTCCCCAAATAGACAGGACAGGAGGCAATACATTAGGGAGTTTGTCTATTAAAATAAGAATATGGGGCAAAACCTTACCTCTGAAGGGCTGGCCAACTCTACCTAACAGTCACTCATCCTGAGTCAAACCCCCAGGCACCTGCGCAATGGCAGGATGCTCTCTCTGTGACTAGAAGTATTCTCTAAGTGTTGATCAATGGCGCCAGGGCTTCCCGGGGCCCGTAGAGGAACACTGGGAACACTGTCACCTTCAACCAGTGCCTGCTTCCCATGGCCTGCACCTCACCTTCACATGACAGGTCCTCAAAGAGGCCACAGCTTCTCAAAATGTCACCCTCTTCATGGTGCAGAGACAGCAAGGTGGTCTTGGTAGCGTATTGTGTAATGGCAGCTGCAGGCTGATGCCACAATGCTGGATCCTCTCAGGGGGCCAGGAACAGAGCTCTTCCTGGGATGTGTTAGAGAGTCACTCTGAGAGTGACACACATGCAAAAGCAACTTGCAGCTCAGGAAGTACAAGACGGCTCATCTGCAGGGGAGTCCTCCCTGAGTACGCCCCTGGGCGTCTATAGCAGCTTCTGAGTAGCCACGTCTTCTACCCGATGGGCAGTCTGAGTCTATGAGGGCTGTCATAAGAAGAGGCCACACGTGGGTGGTTGGTTTCTCATGGCTCTGGGACTGGAAGTCCGGTTCAAGGGTCCAGCAGGGTTAGGTTGCTGCGAAGCCTCTCTTCTTGGCTTGAACTTGGCCACCTTTTCCTCATGTAGCCCAGAGAACACTTGCACACCTCTGCTCTTCTTAGAAAGACAGGAGCGCCATCTGATTAGGTCCTGCTCTATCCTTGCTAACCTTGGTCCAGGCAGAGTCACTTGGGCATGGAGCTTCACCCATACGGTCCACAGCCATGACCTTCGCAGCTGTTCAGATTGAGCCGAGTGTCCCCTGTGTCACGCATGGTCCACACTCTCAGTGGTCAACAATGGCTTTACATTGTGCAGTGCCCAATCAAAAATAAATAAATGAAAGGAAGATCAGTGGAGGAGGGGCCAAGCTGAGGCGGGTGGGTCAGGCGGTGGGTGGAACAGGCCTGCAGTGGAGTGCATTGAGCTCCGGGCCTGGGTGATTCGGCTGCGAGGTATACCGTAATGCCCTACTCAACCCGTGTGGCACCCCACCTGTGCACACACAGGCACACACGCACTCCATGCACACACACGTGTGCTCACCGGTGTGTACCCTGTTCCTCGTACAGCGGCTTGTGGTGCTCTCCCTGGTGTTGTGACCCCTCTGCTCTGCTGTGGCTGAGTGTGGTCGTGTGGAGACGGGCCGGCTGCAAGGGGGGGCCAGGCCCTGCTCAGCTCTGAGGTGAATACCTGCACCAGACACTGAAAGCCTCCGCGTGAGACCAAGAAAGGAGGCACAGGAGGAGGACAGCTCCTCATCTCTTTCTAATTTCACGTGGAGACTCTCTGTCTTCACTTGGTAATAGCAAGTTACAAAACTTAGGGCTAAAGCACAGTTTTCCCCAAAGCACCACGATGATCCTGTTGGAGGAGGTGGACGGGCAGCCTCTCCTTAGGAATTCTTATTGTCTCCGTGCTTCTTTATTTCTAGGTGGCCATGTCTGTGACACACGTTTTCACCTCCTGTGAGCCTGATGTCCTCATGGGCTTGCACACACGAGGAGGCTCTCACAGGGAGCAGACGCCCCAGGCTCCTTCCACACGAAATCCATGGGAAGGTCCTGGTACGTGGGGATGGTGTGCGGCTTCCCCTGTAATCTGAGCCTCCTGAGGGAGGGGCCTGGGGGGTTTTGTCCTGTATTCTCCATGGTGGTGGTGTCTGTTACTGTTGCTGGTATTTTGTGACACTGGGGGCTAACCCCAGGCTCTGTGCCACTGAGCTCCATACAACCTTCTCACCAGGTTGCTCAGGCTGGCCTCCATCTCACCATCACCCACCTCAGCCTCCCTAACTCCTGGGATTATAAGTATGTGCCCTGCTTTGGACTGGATTCTTAAAAAAAATACCGAATTAAATAAAAATAAGCTAGCTCTGTTTTTTAAGCTTGAATGTCTTCTCCTGTACAGCTGAATCTGAAATCTAGCATTCACTGACGCGCTGGCTGTCGTGCTTGCTGGGGTTGTGCTGCTTGTCACCCAGCGTGCTCGGCTCCTGGCAAGGCCTGAGGATGATGACCCTGTCTGCACAGAGCTGCACCCTCTCCTACTGAGACTGGGCTTTGAAGCACAGATTCAGTGGTGAGAATGCGCGGCAGCCCTCTGTCCCTTCCTGTTGCTCCAGCTCACAGTTTCCTCCAGGCTCAATTGCTCATTCACTCCACAAGTCCTTACTGATCCCTACTGTGCGCAAGGCTTCTCGGTGCCAGAGCTGAGGACGTGGGGCTTCTGGGGCCTCCATGGATCCATCTCTTCTTGATGAGGATGCTCAGATGGCAATGCTGGGTCCCTGTGCAGAGGAGGGAACTGCAGAAAAGTAGAGCCACGATTTCACCCCTTGGCCTTTTCCTCCCAAAGACACACACAGGCGCACATACAGATTCCCACACAGAGCACTCACGCCCAGACACACACACACACACACACACACACACACACTCACACTCACATGTTCTATCTGATCACTCCAGCTCTTCTTTCATCCTCCTTAAATTGGAGATATCTGCAAATATTCTTCAAGGACAGACACTGGCCAATGCCAAATCTATCCAAATGATGTGGAATCGACGACAATCCCAAGAGGCTGCTGGGAGTACCTTGAAGGATTGAGGATTGACACTGGAGCAAGGCAGGGACCACCCCAGAGCCATCAGGGTGGGATGGCACTCACGTGGCAGCACAAACTCCAGCCTGTTGGTTGGAAATCATCTTCGAGGCTGTCTCCACACTCTGCGTAGCCTACCTCTCTCTCTTTCTGCAGGAGAGTGCTGGCGTTGATCTCCACGGGACACAGCCTAAACACAGCAGGCCCTCCTCAATGGCTGGGAAAGCAACATCCCATTTGATAGAGCCGCTAAGCACAATAGTTCAATCTTCAGCATTCAAAGGCATGAAAGTTTGAATTTTACAGACACCTGTTAAAATCTAATCACAGCATGAAAAATTAAATTGGCTAGAGTTGTGATTTTTATGATAAATAATGCTATAATTCTATCCATCAGGGGGAAAATCAACTAAATAAACCACTCCACAAAATCCTTTAGATTGTGGGAAATTTTTAAATGACTTAAAAACCACAGTGCAAATAATGTTATGTCAGCCTAGCCGACTAGACAGCCATCCCGGGGGCCAGGCGTTTTGTCCTGATGCACTCACTCTGCACTGATGGTTCTTAGCTGTAAAACAGGTGGCCTTCTCTGCCTTTCCTATGGGCTCCAGTTCCACAGCCTGAAAAGCGTAGCACCCAGCCCCTGGTGATGTTCAAGTCACGGAGCCTGCCCACGAGCCCTGCCCAACATTTTAGGTGACCATGCCCTGCACAGGCCCCTACCTGGTCCTGGCCCCGAGGGAACCAGGAAACCATAGCTGAAGCTGATACAAAACAGGGCCAAGCTGAGAGCCACAGCCGAGTCAGGATGGCGCCTGGCATTTGGCCAGTACTTTTGAGTTCTCGCGGAGTTCCCCTTGAGTTCCGGTTGAGCTCTCACGGGGATTGCTGGGGAGTTCGCGTTGGTGGGTGAAGTGTTGGTGGAGGGAGTTCCCGTTGGTGTGTGGTGTGTCTCGGAAAAGCCGTGTGGGTGGCGTTCCCGGGAGTTCGGAAATAAAGTTTGTTCCTGCTTGAGTGGCTCGTGATTTGTGC
Source organism: Marmota flaviventris (assembly GCF_047511675.1). Lineage (NCBI taxonomy): Eukaryota > Metazoa > Chordata > Mammalia > Rodentia > Sciuridae > Marmota > Marmota flaviventris. The sequence goes on along the minus strand of NC_092502.1, from coordinate 163,005,829 downwards.
CCAGCCAGACTGCGGCAGGGCCAAGCCACCCTGCATGGCTGCATCAGGGCCAATCGTCCTTTACCTGAGCTTCAGGAACAATACTGGAGCAAATTCTCCTTTCCCAGAGCTGCAAGGGAGAGGTCATCAATGCTGGATTTCAGGTTCCTCAGGGTTCTTTAGAGGCATACCCCAAGAATCCAAAGCAGACACTGGAACCAACATCCCCACAAGAGTGCTCAGAGCATCATTCAGAGCAGTCAAGGGAAATAAGCAACCAGACTGCCCATCACCCAAGGAGTATGTAAACAAAACATGTCACATCACAAGAGAATCCACACATAAAATGAACAAAGTCCTGACACATGCTTAACCAGGATAAGTGTCAAAAATATGACACTGAGCAAGGGTGGCCAGACACCAAGGGCCACAGACTGCATGATGCTGGGTTTGCTAATCCACAGGGATGGAAGCAGTCAGTGGGCACCAGGGGCCTGGGGTGGGGAGGAGGGGGGAGAAACTGCTTCATTGGAAGAGGATGTGTTTCTGGATGATGGGAAGGGTCTTGGAACTTGATGGAGGTGGAGCTTATGTATCTTGCATGTTAAATACACTGAATTGTTCTCGGTAAATGATTTGTTTTACCTCAATTTTTGGAGAATAGGTTCTCCGTCTGCTCCTGAGGAGGGGAGGATGGGAGAGGATGGCTGGCCCTCCCTCCAGGTGCTCCGGCCCCGGGGAGTGTGCCAGGCAGTGGCCCTGTTCTGGTGCCACCTCGGCTGCTCTTGTTCCTTGTGTCTCTGTTGGGTTTATGAAATCCAGAGCAGCCCACAAATGTCAGCGCTGGCTTCTTAAGTCTTGCTGGGACCCTCTCCCTGGGTGGCACTCAATGGCAGGACCCTGAGCAAGAGCACAGAGTGGCAGTGGCAGCCAACAAGGGCCGGGCTGACTTCAGAGGAACAGGACTCAGGGCTCAGGACAGAGGGGATGGCACAGTGCACCGGTGGACACTCTCTGAGGACCCACAGAGTCCTCCACGAGCTCAGGAGGCAAGGACACAGCAGGCTGGGCCGCACAGTAAGGAGGCGAGGGCTGCACGTGGTGCCCACCTTCGGCCAGGAGGACCCGGGGCACGAGCCTGGAGGACTGCAGCCCTCCCCAGCGTGTTAGGACAAGGGGCATGCCATCTTCAAATCCAAGATCAGCCTGTTCAGGGGGAGCTGCTCAGGCGCACTCGGAGCTGGAGGACACCAACAGCAGGTTTCAGCAGAACCCCGTCTTCTCAGACAGGAGCACAGAGCCTGCTCCCCACAATGGTGGGGTGCCAACAGGCAGGCAGAATGGAAGAACCAGGAGGCCAGGGAGGGCCAGGACTTGTGGCCAGCCTGCGGGCAGCTCCCATGGCCCTTTGTCCTGAATTGTTGCAGCTGGGCATCAAGGACAGGGCTTCCGGCCATCGCCCGGCACAGGTCACACTGCGCTGAGCCAGGGCAGGTGTGCGAGGCCATCCTCCTCCACTCGGCAGGGCTGGGGATGGTGGGTGTGGCCTGGGTGCCAACTCCTCTGCTTTCTTCCTTTGCTTTTTTCTGGGTGACTGAACCCTAGTATTCCTGTGGGCTTCTGCTCCCTCCCCACCCTCCACCCCAGTTAGTGTAAATGGCTCTCATACAGAAGGAACTCGGGGATCCCTGTTACCCAGATGCTGCCCCAACTGCTGCCTTGGCCGTCTCCCGAGGCCCTGTGCCCCTCTAACCCACACTTCTCTGTCTTGCCACTCCACCTCCCTCTCCTTCACCGTCCTCTCAGAGTGGCCAACCTGAGTGCTCCCTTTGCATTATCTTTGTTGGGCTTCAGGGCCCCATGGGCTGTCCAGCGATCGATGTTTGTTCAGGGGGAGGGAGAACCCTGGGCCGGCCGGCGCAGCTGAAGCCCTCTGTGGACTGCATAATTAAGTAGACAGCCCTCTGCCTCCCGTGGCATGGGGCCTGTGAAGATGAGGGAGCCCTCGTTACCTGTAAAGAGCGCCATGATTGGTTGCTCTGGTCAGGCCCCTGGTGGCCCCCTTTGTCACCTCTGAGGAAGGAGGGTCCTTCTGCTGGAGCTAGCTTTGCCAAATGCTATCGTTTTAAAAGCCGTGAAAGAGGGAGCTGGGCCTAGGGGTAAACACAGCCCCATGCGCAGCGACAATGACACAAGTGTGCTTCTAGAGTGACACCTAGGATCACTTCTGCCCCGGAACGCAGGGCGCTGAGGGGATTACGCAGGACAGGCTGTCACGCCATGAAATTTCCAGAAATCTGTTAACCCCAGCTCAGACCCAGTGAAGATGTTATTGCTCAACGTGGAGAAAAAGTATGTTTATTAACCACAGGAAGATGTGACTGAGAGGCTGGGCAGAGGAAGGGGAGGGGGCCCAGCTTGCAGGATGCCCTCCAGGGGGATTGCAGAGGGTGAACAGGGTGCCGAGGAGCACCTCAGCACCAGGAGCCCACCACGCTCACACCAGGGCCGGAGTCCAGCACGAGAGGCCGGAGGGGGTCTGGCCCAGAAGGAGCAGGGGTTCCGGCCCACCTCAGTCCCCGGTCACTGAGTGTCTCATGAGGGTGCTCAGGCAGACACCACCACAAGCTCCCAGAGAGGCCTTGCACTTCCTGCGACAGAGGAGACACAAGGGGCTGGGCTGCCACTGGAAATGTTTCCTCCCACAAAGGAGAAGCCACACTTGGACTCCGATCATTCTAAATCCTAACAGAAGGAAAGACAGTTTTTACTTTGGTGGAAAATGAGGTATGCTTTAGGGTCACAGGCTCTGCCAGAACCAGCAGCCCCTGCCCGAGTGTGGTAAGCCCAGAAGGATCCCTGGTGCCTGGTGCTGGAGAATGGCCGGCTAAGACCCTGAACTCCTTACCTGGCAGGTGATTGGGAAAACGTCACCAGGGGAACCTCACAATGGTTTCCAATGCGTCCAACAGAGAGGACAGCAACCAGTGGTGCGGCATGGCCTCCCGTAGCAGGAGGGTGCTCAGAGCCGCCCAGCAGAAGCAGGGTGCACATGGGAAGGGAGGAAGGAGCCCGGAGAGAGAGCCCTCTCCACGCCGCCTGGCCCCTGCCATGTTCAGTTCTCTGTTCTTGCTCTGGGGAAGCTGAGTCAAGAGGTGACAGAGTCTCTTGGATTCCCAGAGGACTTTATAGAGAGATACCCTCTTGTGCAGATCGTCCCAAGGCGAGATCAAAGTCCCTACAGGACTCAACCCCTTCCAGCAGGTTTGAACGGATCAACCCTTTCCTTCCCAGGGCCATTCTACATCACGTATGATTTAGGATCCGAGTTAATTGGACTGTATAAAAAATAAATAAACTTGACACTGGACCTGGCAGGTCACAAAATGTCTGGTTTATTCAAAACAGTTCATTCATGGCCTCCCTGGCCGCACCAATGCACACCCTCACGCTCAGACACAACAGTGACAGTGTAGCTGCCCTGCGCTTTTCCACAAATCCCCGAGATGGCAGAGATCACGTTTGCCCGACAATGTCACAGGGTCACGGAAAAAACTGACACAATATGCTTCTTCAACCTGCCCCATCTGAACACAGGGCTCCCGGGGTAAGCAGAGCCCAGGGGGCGGGCGGCAGAACAAAAGCAGCCCTCTGCTAATTGACTGAAAAATTAGCCAGGTTGCCCCCTGGGAGGCACAGGAGGCTGCAGCAGATGGAGTCTGCTGGGCTCTGCAGTGCTAAAACCCCTCGAAGCCTGCTGAGGATCTGCCACAATTATGGGTCACAACACTGCTCTTGTTAAACCGAACACCAGCAAGACCGAGGGGAAGATGGGGCTGGAAAGGTCACAAACGCCTGTACCTCAGTAGCTGTCCTCCGCCACCACGCGGAGCTCCCCCAGATGCTCAAATTCATGCTCTGGGGGCTGTGCGTCTGTGGCTTGGTTTGTTTGGTCTTGTTTTTATGGACTTAGCCTCTGGCCCACACAGATGCTTTTCTGTGCTTTCTTTGATTCTGGTGATCTGAATTAATTTTTATTTTTGTGTCTTGGTCTCCAGCTCTGGATCTGTGATTTCCAGACAGCAGAAGTGGTGTGCAGTTATAAACGTGTGGCATTTGTGTGCTCACGACAGGCACGCACACACACACACACACACACACCTCCAAGCACAACTTCACTGCACCACCCAGGACTGCTCTTCTAAGGAGCAATGCAGCCCTGTGGCCACTGGTGGTTTTGTGCTTAGAAAATGTTTCCATCTCAGGTCTGCCCCTGAGGTGTCACCATGCAAGGTGCACTGTGACTAAGGCTAACTGCACCATCTCCCAAAGACTAATGGGGAATTCTGTAATACAGGGCTTTTTGAGGCACTGTGGGTGTTGAACTGATGAATAAATTATTGCAACTTAACACTACCCTGCCCCTTTGTCTTCTACAGGAGAAGTAAATATCCAGTGGGTAAACGTGAGGATGCTTGCATCTCTAAAGTATGTGACTTTAATTCTTTCAGAAAAACACCACGGGGTGGTATAACAGTGTCAGTAAACAGATAAATGGATAAGGAGAATATACACATTGGAGTTTTATTCAGCCACAACAAAGAAAGAAACTGTCATTTGCAGGGAAATGGATGGAGCTTAAGAACATCACATTAAGCAAAATAAGCCAGACTCAGAAAGTTGAGGGTCTCCGTTTTCTCTCATGTGTGGAAGCCAGAGGAGAAAAGGAAAAAAAAAAATTAAAAAGGAGGTAGTGGAAGTAAAAAGGAGTAGAAAGGAGATCACTGTGGTGGAGTGAGGGGTGGGAGGAGGGAATGGAAGGAGGTTTAGGAGGTGAAATCTATCAAATTATGTTCTATTCCTGGATAAATCTTTAGATTTAGAAATGTGACTTCAGCTGGCCCAGATGTCATCATTTCTGCCAAGAACACCTGTTGTAGAATTGCTAACCTAGGTCCCCTGGCTCGAGCAGAACTTGCCTGCGTTTCTCCCCTGGGTCACTGCTAGCAGCCACTTCATGGTGAGCCACAGCTCTGTGGCTGTGACGTGGAGAAGCTGCAGGAGAAGTCGGGAGATCCTTAAAGTACAGGACGCCCTTTATGTCTCCGAGTGCTCCTGCCTGAGTTTCACTGTGTGCTGTGTGAGTAACAGTGAAGTCTAACAGTCTATATCTATCCAAGGACTCTGCACAGGTTAACGTGATATCCCATGATTGTAGCAATCCTGGAAAAAGGCGAGAGAAAACCTCCTGTGATCCTGCAAAGTGGCTCGTCTCTCGCTGTCTATTCCCTTCATTTGTACCACAGGGAAATCTGATGCAAGATGAGATGCACCCAAGGTTCTATAATTGATCAATTTCCTGTAATATCGTGACGACTGTGAGGGTCGTGCAGCTGCAGTGTTTACTTTGGTGTTGTGGGGAGGGGCATGATGAGACCTGCCCAGTCGTTCCTAGCCACTGGAGCTTCCCCTTGACTTTCATGTTGAGACGCCTCAGCCAAGCTGGGCCTTGCTTGCACACCAGGCAAGACTGTGAAGTCCCCCTTCACCACACAGAAGGTGCCACCTCGTGCCCTCTGTCCCCTGGAGCTGCTCCTCCTCTTCACCCTGACCTTGTGCACCTTCCACTAGAGTGGTGTCCACTGGGGGGCATCATGCAGGTATAAATGGAATTGTGGCCTGTGGGCCTCTCCATGCTGGCTTCTCCCCTCGGCACCTTGGTTTTGAGAGACTGTCACATGGTGCAGAGTGGCAGCCCCCTTTCATCCCTGGGTGGTGTTCTGAGGAACAGGCGCACCTCGGCTGGCAAATGCACTAGCCTGGCCAAGGGCCTGGGGTCTGCCCTCTGTTAGGTGGTGACAGATGAAGCTGCTGTGTGAACCCAAGTTTTCATTTCTCCAGCATCACCCCCCAACTCTGTGGCTCCTGGGTGACATGGTTGTCTTGATGAGACCCTGCGACCCGTCCTCCAGGGGAAGCGGAGTCCTGGAGGAAGCCTCCAGTGCACTCCAGGTACTGCACCTCCTCAGCTACCCTGCCCTGAGCCATGACACAGACGTGTGCGGTGGTGCACCACGCTTCCTTCTGTATGTCCTTGCTGACTAACGACAATGAGCACCTCTTCTTGTGCTCACTTACACCCCATGTTCTCTCTGCTGGAATGTCTTTACAAACCATTCCCATTTTTTATTGGAATTTTTTTGGTTGGGTGTTCCCGTGTGACATGGGCATGAGCCCGCGGTCAGGCGCGTGGAGTCAAGGTTCTCTGTCCATGTGCACTGTCGGCCTTTCTCTAGGCTCGGCTCACAGCAAAGCTTTTCATCTTTGAGCACTCAGAGTGATCTTGGTGAGGACTTGATGCTCTTCTGCCTGCAGTTCTGTGAGGTGGACCTGGTCTTTCCTTCTTAATTGACAACCACATGGTTTTTCTCGATCACTCTAGCTGGAAGCTCACCAGTCGTTTTTATCATTTCAAAAAATCCTCTCTGGGTGTCTGTCATCCCCTCTCTGCTCTTGCTGTTTCCATTTTCTTTCATTGCTGCTGTTTGTCCGCATTGTTTTTCATTTGTAGGTGAGTGTTGGCTGTGCTCTTCTTCCTCTAGCATGTTAGAGAGGAAGCTTGCGTCTTTATCGGGAGTGTTTTAGCTTCTCATATACACTGTGCTGCTTCCCTCCAAAACTGCTTCAAGCCCACCTTGCAAATTTGATGTCGCTTATTTTTAATTTTTGTTTTATTCAAAATGCATCTTTTGTCCTTCGAAGTTCCTCTTCCGTACAAGTTGTGTAGAATGATTGGTTCGTCTGCACAAGTCTGGAGGTTTGCTCGTCAGCTTTCTGCGATTGCCTTTGGGGTGGATTCTGCTGTTGTAAAGCGTCCTATTCTCTTCCACTCACCGAGTCCTGTCTTCCGCCCAGGAAGATGCACCATTCTGTTGAGAGCAGCAGGTGCATCTGCTGCTGGGGGGAGAGCTGCCTGAAGACCCTCCATGTCCCATTGGTGGGCTGCCATTCAGTTCTCCGTGTTCTCGATGGTTCTCTGGGTACAGCGTGTATCCCAGAGGGGGGTGTTGACAGGGCCAACCACACCTGCATGGCGTCTGCTCTGCTCTGAGTGCCCTCGGCATCCCTTGCTGCAGGGCATCCATATTTAACATCGCTCTACGTTATCAGTGAATTGACTCCTCTACGATATGCAGTGTCCCTTGTCTGCTGCTGTCTCTTTTTTTTTCTCTGAAATCTTCTTCGGACACTGATGTAGGTGCACGGGCTTTCTCTGATTAGTGTTTCCACACTATGTCTTTTTCCACCCTTTCCCTTTAAATGGTCTACGTCATCGTACTTGCAGTGAGTGGTACAGATGGGATAGAGAGGAGTCATTTTTAAAAAATTCAATGCACTAAACTTTATCTTTTCTATTGTTATATTTGGAATATTTACAATTATGGTAGTTATTGATATTTTTGGATTTGGCCTGATTTTACTGTTTTCTCTCAGTAAAGTCTGTTTTATTTTCATTCCTCAGTTTCCCCTTTCCTGCATTGCTGGGTTATTTGAACATTTTTAGAAGTCATTTTAGTTCATCTACAAAAATTCCTTTTTTGTCTACTACAATTATTACCCTATGTATCTATATCTATGTTGTATGCACAAACATTCACAGGTTCATGTACATTGTATGTCCGTGCATGCGTGTGTGTGTGTGTGTGTGTGTGTGTATCGAGACCTCCCAGAGACTGCACACGTATTGGTTTCTCGCGCTCCACTTGGCCTCAGTACTTCTCCTTGACCACGTGGCTCCGCCTTCTCTCTTTGTGTTCTGGTTCTTTCTCTAAGACATCTGCAGGTGCCATGATCCCCAGCAGAAAACATCATGAGCTTCGCTTTCAAAGGGCAGATGTGTTTGGAAGACTTTAGGGGAGAAGAGTGCCTCCACGCACCCCGAAGTGACCACCTCGTCCTCCTCCCTCGTCCTCAGCTCCAGTGCCCCTCCAAGCGCCCTCCCCTCTGGGGGAATCTTCCCTGCAAGGCTTTTGGGGCCTGCTGGAGCAGTTTCTTGGGTGTGACCCCTCAGCTGGCCTCTGTTCTGAGAGCTCTGGCCGGACGGGCAGTCGGGGGTGGCTGATTCTTTCTCTCCAGCACACCAGACATCCTCTGAGTTCCCTTCTGACACAGCGGCTTCTGCTGTCCCCCCATGGGGAAACCATCCTTCTTTCCCCGTGTTCAGCGTCTCCCCATGGTGACGTTTGGTGGGGGTTTCTTTGGCCTGCTACTACTCGTCCGTCCCTCAAGGTCTTCAGTCTGTGTATTGTGCCCTTCGTAAAAGTCGGGGAATTTTGTGCTCTAATACCTCAGAGAACTTTTTCAACACCAGATTCTCTTCCCTGGGACTCTGATGGCATATATGTCAGCACTTTATCATCATCTGTCCAGGTTCATAGTTATTTTTTAAACTCATTGTTGACCTATAAATTTCTGTATTGTATTTTTTTTTTGTTTGTTTTAACATTTCTAATGTTTTCATTTATTCATTCAGATCTTGTAATCCTCCCGTTTGTCCCCAAGGCCCACGACAGACTGCGCACACATGCATCATGGCTGCCGTAGGGGTTTGGCCAGGTAAGCCCAGTGCTGTAGCACCTGCCAGGTGCTGTGACTCGGCTGTCTCCTTCTATGCCAGGGAATTTGGGATTGCACTCTGGATATTTGTGAATACTACATCAAAAAATTCTCCATCCTATTTAAACCTTATGAACAAATGTTGATACTGCTGCTTTATTTAGCACACAGGCTCGTTAGATACAGGCTGCAAGCTCTGAGGTGCCCAACTCGATTTTAACCAGAAAATTGAACAAAATCTATGAAAGAAAATATTCCCAGCTGTACAGAAGACACGTTTCATGGGAGGGGCCTAGAGCCTTGCCACATGCTGGGGTGACCATGAGGAGGAGCTCCACCAGTGTGGCAGAGACCAGAGGTGAGCAGTGAGGTCCAGCCGTGGAGCCACACGAGTTCCTGTTAGCAGGAAGAGTGGGAGTCCTTGCTGACCAGTCAGGGTGTGCAGCAATGTCCAGGGAGATGCTCCAAGAAGATCCATGAGCCATGACAGGAAACCCACTTAGAACACAGACAGTTCCTCACAGATGACTGGAAGCTTGAGGTGGAATTCTAAGGTAAGGTATGGAAGCCAAAGCTCACCCATAAAAGTAGACAATTTGAAGTTTTATTTTTAATTGCCCAATAATAATGGTACATACTGTCCCAGCACATGTCACTTTCTGGGTGCATTTTGTAATAACCAGATCAGGCTAATTAGCGTATCCATTGCCTCAGATACTTAAAGTTTCTTCACGGTGAGAATATATAAAATCGACTCTCTTTTACACTTTGAAATATAAATGCATTCTCATTAACACAGTCACCGTGCTGTGCCATGGAACATGGAATCTGCTCCCCCGTGGGATCTGAAGGAGCGGAACCCACAGATGTGCAGAGGAAGACACTGGTCACTACCCAGCTGTTGCCCAGAAAGCTGCTCAGGCTGCTGAGGAACCACATGCTTGCAGGGTGGTGGCCATCTGAGGAGTCCTACAGCCAGCAAAGGGAACTTGCAAAACTGAGGGAGAAATGACTTATTTTCAGAGGAACACTCACTGAGATGGAACCATAAAGAGTCTCCAAAGATTTTTTTAAACTGCAAATTATGCAAAGTATTTTCTCTGACTATGACATGACGTTTCTGCTAAAATAGATGCATAGATTCAGTAGGATTCCAGGAAAACTCCCAGCAAGTGGTTTTTGTAAAAAATGAGAAGATTATTCAAAAATGCATGTAAGAATGAAAGGACCTGGCATAGCCAAAACAATGTTTTAAAAAGCAGAACAAGGTCAAGGTATTTTTCATATCTGACTCAAGACATACTATAAAGTTCCAGAAGTCAAAATGATGTGTTACTGGCATATGAATAGACTTACAGATGAATGAAACAGAACAGAATTCAATAGAAGAACCATGTGTATAGAGTGAAATGATTTTTACAGAAGTACCATGAAGAGAACCTGGATATCCATATCACACAAAACTGCCCTTGACCAGTCACACCACGTGCAAAATTACTTCAAAACTGCATCAACTCCAAAATAAAACCAAAAATATAAGTTTTCTAGACAAAAAAAAAAATAAAACTAAAGTTTTTTTTTTAATTTATCATGATGCGTTATTTAGATTTCTATCACTGCAACAGATACCTGATATAATCAGTTTTCAAGGGGAAAAGTTGATTTTAGCGATTTTGAAAGATTCCATTCCAAAATTTGGTTGGTCTAACCCAACTTTTAAGCCTGTGGCAGATCAGAGAGGCAGGGCTTGGTGGTGTCAAGCAACAAAGAGCAGGGATGCCCCCAAACCCCTTTCAAAGGACGCCCCCAGTGACCACACTTCCTCCCACCAGGCCCCGCCTCCTGAAGGTTTGGCCACCTCATTAGAGCTCCGTAGGATGGCAATCAAGCCCTTAGCACCTGGGCCTTCGGGAACATTCAAGATTTAAATGACAGAACATGGTCAAAGTTCTTAAGACACAAGACCTTAAAGAAAACTAAATTATAAAATCAACTTCTTTGAATACCACTTTATAACCTTCTTCCCCAAACCCATAACGACAGTCTAGTTAGTTGCAAGCAAAACATTAATTAGATCACATTGGGGTGAGCATTCGTCCTCAAAACTTTTGAAGTCACCCAAAGCAAGCCTAGTTTGAGAAGCTGTCACAGGCAAGAGGAGTCCAGGGAGCAGGAGGATCAACCCTGAGCTGGGTCCTACCAAGAAGAAAGACAACTGGAAAAACAGAGGAAGGCTGAACACAGCAGGAGATTAATGAGTGAAAACCTATCCTGAGCGGTGCATTGGTTGGGCTGATGTGTCGCACTGAGGTAACACGTGAATGGGGAAACTCAGTGTGATTCACTAAACTCTGCAACTTTCCTGTAAATCCACATTTCTTCTCAAATAAAACACTTGTTAAAAAAGTAAAAAAAAAATATGATGAAATTCATCATAATTAAAACTTCTATCCTTCCAAATGCATAAGATTAAATGCATTTGGGACAGGGGAGTGCAAGGGTGGTTTGAGCTGAGGGACCAGGACAGACCAGCAGGTCGATGCCAGCTCTGAAGTAATGTCAGGTCAAGGACTGGGGACTACCTCATAATAAATCACTTCTATCCGGAGCAAATAGAAACATCACAAGCCAACAACAAGGGGACATCAGCTCATCCATAATAAATAAATAAATACAGGCATGGCTGAAGATCGGACACACACTTCACCAAAGACCTGGGAGAGCCAATATACACACGGAAAGATGCTCAGCATCGTTAGTCACTGGGGAAATGCAAATTAAAACCATACCCAGTTGAATGGCAAGAACTGGAAAGACTGACAGCATTAAGTTTTGGTAAAAATGAAGCAACATCTGGTTGATGGGGTGTGAAGTTGAAGAGAACAGCCCAGTGGTTCCCCATACAGCTGAGGTCCACTATGTGGTGCAGCAATTCCACTCATAGGTGTTTACCCAAAGTCTTGTGCATGAACATTCATGGCCAACCATGTCACTGACAGGCCTTGGAACCAACCTAGATATCCTCCAGCAGGGGATTAGACCTTGGGATAGAATGCCCCCCCAGTAGGAGGTGAATTTCTGACCCCTGCAATACAGTGGATAGGAAAAACACTGTTTGCCCAAAAACATCACACAAAGCCACAGAGCTGCCATTCAAACGAGGATAGAAAATGTGACCTAAGGGACAGAGAATCCACCTGTGGGTGCTTTGGGACTGAAGGGCAGTCACTGGCTGGGAAGGGAGGATGGAGGCAGCTGGGTGGAGGATGTGGTTGTGGGCTCACCTGCCTCAGGAGGCAAGCGCTTGTTATTGTTTACACATTATATCTTGACGAAGAGATCTTAGAAAAATCCAGGACCCAACAGCATCAGGCAAGAAGAGAAAGCCCTCCGACAGAAGCAGGTCCACCACAGGAGGGGACTGGGACCTGGGAGCAGCAGTATGTGGTGAGAGGCAGGGAAATGAAGGTGTCCAGCGTGGTGCATGGGAGCTTTGGGCGTGGACAGACGGGAACCAGAATGGGCCAGCAGGACTGCAAGACAGTGAGGGCTCTTAAGCACTGTCCTCGGGGGGTTCTCTGAAGTTATGTCCTCCACTCTTGGGGCAGGAGAATTTGAGATACTCAAAAATTTCTGCAAACCCCAAAACCCTGACGTGTCATCTGACTTCATGTTAAGGGGACTATAATCTGAGTGGCTTCAGAAAACCCCAGCTGGAATCTCAGAGGCAACTGTGGAATAATGGAACGGGTGCTGGAGATGCACCCCTCCTGCCGACATGGAAGGACCACATACAGACCCAGAGCTCCACCTGTCCCGACCCTCCTCGGAACCCTGCCAGCCTCCAGAGCAAGCGTTCCTGATGTGAATGTGCACACCGCACCCCACCCAGCCCTGCGGTCCTCTCTCCCTCCCCTTCCCTTGCAGCCAGCTTGGGGGGAAATGATCTGTCTTCCTGGACCTTCCCTCTCTTAAAGGTCCAGCTGTTCCCCTCTGTTACGGTTTGGATGTGAGGTGTCTCCCAAAAGCTCACATGTGAGACAGTGTAAGAAGGTTTGCGTGAAACCCTTAACATAATCAGTGAATTGATCCTGATGGGATTGCCTGAGTGGTGACTGGAGGCAGGTGGGGTGAGGCTGGAGGAGGCGGCTCATTGGGCGCGTGGCTATGGGGTATGTATTTTGCATCTGGAGAGTGGAGTCTCCTTCTGCTCCTGGTCACCATGATGTGAACTGCTTCCCTCTGCCACACTCTCCCGCCATGATGCTCAGCCTCACCTCGAGCCCCCCCAGATGGAGCTGGCCTTCTATGGACTGAGACCTCTGAAACCCTGAGTCCTCAAATAAACTTTTCCTCCTCTACAGTTGTTCTTATCAGGTCTCTTAGTCACAGCAGTGAAGAAGCTGACTAAAACATCTACATTCCCTGACGCTGCTGTCCTGTCCCCAGCCACCTCTTGGGCTATCGCATCAGTGGGAACTGGCCCTGGGCTTCCGTGGCTGCCCAGCTTTGCTCTCCCTGCTTTTCCTCGGGGCCTTACCAGCTGCTGCTGTCCGGCTCTGCCTTAAGGCAGTCATGCTCCAGAGCACCCTGACCAGCCTCCTGCCTGCTCCCTAGTGACCCCAGGCATCCCGCATGTCCCAGGCTACAGTGTGCTCCCAGCTGCTGAGGCCATGTGGCCAGGTGGCCAGGTGCTTGTAAACATCTCTGCTCCATAACTTCTGCCTGAAGCCCTTGCCATGGCTCAAGCGGGACATGCCACAACCCAGCCCCTCACCTGCACACTTCTGCCTCGACCTGGTGTCTGATAATGCACATCGGAAGTTTTGCTTCTGTTATATAAGCACATTAAGTGGACAAATCAGCAATTCCAGGTGCAAAATTGGCACTGTGCAGGCAGGTCCCAGGTCCTGTGGGACAGAGGAGTTAGATGGAAACCTCTGTGGAACTGCAGCTGGGCGCAGAGCCCCACACACTTCGGGCGATGTTGGACTCTCCTTTGGTCTCTCTGTCTCTCTGTATGGGTCTCCTTCTTTCTTGAACATGTGTGTATTCACGTACCTCAATATCCATACGTATTCCTTGGATTCTCTCATGCTCATCAGCTGTTTGCTGGGTTCTAACTGGTGTACATATAAGTCTGTTTTAGGAGCACCCTGGTGCTGAGGTTCCGTTTTAAATTTAATGTTCTGAAAGTGACAGTGCTCTTATAAACTTTAGCCAAACAACTCAGTTATAAAAATAATAGATGTATATCAATCATATTGTGGGAAACAGCTCAGACTTGTTAATAATTGGAGAACAGCAGGTTGAATCCTCCAATGAAAATACAAGAACATATGCGTGGAGGTGGTGGGGACAGAGTCCTCTTCAAGAGACTCCAGTTCTGCTTTTCAGCACTGGGCTGCAGAAGCTTCACCTGCTGCCCATCAGTCCTGAGGCCACTGGAGGGCTGAGGCCACGAGACAGCATGTCTGCAGTGTCTCCCACGATCTACATTTAAGAAAAGAAATCACACAAAAATCACGATCACTGTCTTTTCTTGGAAACTCACCAAGTTCAGCCACGCGGAGCCAGCTCCACACGGGAACTATGGGCTGGAGTGGATGGAGCTGGCTGGTCCCTGGGGTCCACGCTAGACTCCTCAGCTTTCACCCCTGTTTCAATTCATGGCCCCAAATACACTAGGTCGAGCACTGCTGGCTAAAGTGTGGTCAAGGGTCTTATAGTAAAGATTTGAGGACTCACAGGTCACCCTGTCTCTGTCACAACTACGCAGTCTGCATTTCTAGGGCAAAGCACTTGTAGGTGACACATTACTGAATGCATGTTGTTGCATTCTAACAAAATTTTACTGATGGACACTGGAAACAGAATGTCAGAGAACTTTTTCATAACAAAAAGTGTTTTTCAGCCATCCCCCAAATTTGAAAAGTCTTGTTAGTTCCAAGTTTGACTTGCTCCTTTGTGACCCCGGGCATCCTGCCCATGTTCCAGGCTGCAGTTTGTTGACTGGTAGACTAAGGTGCAGACGGGGGAATTAGACAGAATGCCATTCGAATCACCCACGTGCATAAATGCATAAGCCATGCAGGTGCAGCAGGTGCAACTGTGCGGTCTGTGCTGGACACACTCCAGTTTTCCTTGCTGGGAAACCTTTTACTTCCAAACTCAGATGAACCCACTCAAGACCCCAGGAGAAAGGCATAAAATGAGCGTGTGGTCCTGGTGGCTTTGGTGGACAGACTGTCCTGCAGGAAGGTTTTCACAAGTGTGGCCGTGGGTAAGAGAAAGAGCAGCTGCAAGACTAGGGCGTGGAGGGCATGGGCTGGGAGCCTGCAGACTTCACGGCCCAAAAGCACTCAGGCCAACCCTGGCTGAGGGCAAGGGGCAGATCCTGAACTCAGCTGACACCTTTGTTCACTGCTAGGAAAACGGGACATTCAAGATGGACTGGGAAATGATGGCAGCTCCATCCGTTCTAGTCTCTTGCAGCAAGATAGCAATTAAAAGACAATCCTTAACGAGCAGTTTTCAAGGAGGGTCCCTTAATTATGGTTCCAGGCCTTGGCAAGTTTAATCGTATGCATTTCTCACTCTGCTAACCTTAAACGTGATGCAGCACACGGCACGGCTGCGGGCCCTTTCTACTCTCTATGGGACCTGCTATTTCCAGCATCTGTGGCCGTTGCAAAGTCAGGGCGGTTAGCCTTATTTTGAAAAAGTAACGCGGAGGACAGATTCTGGGGAAACCGGCCTCCAGGTAGGTTTGCTGGCTCTGTTAGACTGCACCTCAGGACAGTTCCCTCTGGGCCTCAGTCCGGACTCTCACTGGTCCTTGAAGTGTTCAAACCTAGGGTTAGCAGATTTATTATTGTTGTTCTTATTATTGCCAATTTTGTTGTTGTTGTTGTTGTTGTTACCAGGGACTGAACTCAGGGACACTCAACCATTTGAGCCACATCCCCAGCCCTGTTTTGTATATTTAGAGACAGGGCCTCGTGGAGTGGCTTAGTGCTTTGCCATTGCTGAGGCTGGCTTTGAACTCATGATCCTGGGGCTTCAGCCTCCAGAGCCACTGGGATCACAGGTGTGAGCACCACATCCAGCTCTTATTGCCAGTTTTTTATCCAAGAGTTTGAGCGACTGGACATGAGGCAGATGTTTAAGTTTAGAAGCAAAATAATGCTACTCTCTTGTGTTAGTCAGCTTATTTGCTGCTGTGACCAAAAGACCTGACAAGAACAACTTTAAGGAGAATAAGTTGATTTGGGGGCTCATGGTTTCAGAGCTCTCAGTCCACAGAAGCCAGCTTCATTCCCTGGGTTCAAGGTGAGGCAGGACATCATGGTGGAAGAGTGTGGCAGAGGAAGGTGGCTTAGCACATGATCAGGAAACAGAGAAAGAGAAAGATTGAGAGAGAGAGAGAGAGAGAGAGAGAGAGAGAGAGAGAGAGAGAGACTTCCCAGCAACAAAATATAAACCCCAGAGGCCCAGCCCCAGGAACCCACCTCCTCTGGCCACTCCCTGCCTTCCTGCTGTTACCACCCAGTTATTCCCTATCGGGGGGCTAATCCACTGATCACGTTAAGGATCCCTGAACCCAGTCATTTCGCCTCTAAACCGACTTAAGTTGTCTCATACATGAGCTTTGGGGGGACCCCTTGCATCCAAACTACAACATTTCTCCAAAAAGAAAGCACAGCTAGAATGTGACGACACCCTCAGCTCCACATCCTCACCTGTGAGGTGCCGGCAGGTGTCAGCCACGATGCTGTCATGAGGACAAGCCACGGGCACCCTCAAAAAGCCTTTGAGATCTACCTCAAAAATGATTGATCCGTAGGAACTCAAACTACAAGAGTATTACATTGGAATTTTAAATGAGAATAAGGGTTAAAATCTGATACCCACTTTTTTTTTTTTTGTACAAAAAGCCAGAGGCAAATTACATATCAGTGTTATCTCTGGGACATCAGAAGGAAAGCTCCATGGTTCTACTTTATGTTCGAATGTCTGTATGTATACCACCTTGAGGGAGAAAAGGTGTTGAGTGCAGTATTTTTTCACGTCTAAGTGAATGCAAATTAACCCTGATTCCTTTATTGAATTTCACTGGGTACCAGCGATCCAAATGCCATAAAATAACCGGAGCGGATGAATGAGAAGTGGTGGAAGGGATAACTGCTGAGTATCACTTTATCCAGTGACTTGGAAAAGGGAAGGGGTGCATCCAAGGTCATCTTTTCAGGAACAAGTCTCTGGCACAGGATCCATGAGTCAGAGACCCGTGGGCCCCAGTTTCTCAGATCAAGGCAGAGACAGCTCAGGTGTGGGTGCAACAAGCCAGCTCTGGGAAGCCCTTCGGTGCCATTGTTGGCTTTAATCTCACAGATCCAACTAGGAGTCTGGGTGGACCTTTCCAAAAATGTACCCGGCTTTCTTCAGCAATCTGTTGCCTTGTCTGTTTTGGGTGTTTTTTTTGTTTTGTTTTGTTTTTTGTTTTTTTTTTTTTTTTTGGTCTGGTATCATTTTATTTAACAAGTTCTTTTGATTTGGTCAGAAACACACTTTTAGATCTTGACAAAGATCTAAAATCGAAGATATTTGCATTGTTTCACAATAATATAATGTTCACAGAGGCTCATCTTGTGGCTACTCAACATTTATAAAACTTCTGAAAATAAAAAGTAACTTATTTTCACTCACATGATTTACATTCTACAACATAATAGGACTGCTTATTGATTATTTGAACATGCAACATTTTCCATTAGTAGCCAACTTTAAAAATCCAGCCACATTTTTCTGTAGGGAATACCCAATTTTATTGAAAGTATGTATCACAACATAAAATTAGACCAGAAAATACATTTAAACCTGTTCAAATATTGTATAATAAGCTGGTAAGAGAGCATGTTAATTTAAAACACACCAATCTCATCAACAGTTGCAATCTGTCAATATTATACAAATTAAGTGTTCCTAAGAATGTACTTTGACACCAAAGCAGCCTGTATGCTGAATGAGTCTTTGAATCAGCATGAGCTGGTGCTCTGTGTGGAGGGGCTATTCATAGACACTTCTGCAATTTTTGTCATAACACACAAATTCCTCACTGGAGTGAAGCACCTTCCAAGTTCTAGGTTGAAAATCTGTGTGTCCTCCATCGTCAGAAGGTTGGGAGACCCAGCTCAGTAGCAGAGGAGGCTTGATATTTGCTCAGAACAGGTCAGCAGGCCCTCCAGACAATGTCAGAAGAAGCCTACGCTCCGTAGAGATGAACTTCGCCATGGTTTCTAGACAGCAGTGACTTTGTAGGGAGCCTGTGGCATTTTTAATGCTAATGTCTGAACAAGGAGGAATCTTTCTAAGTTTCATCTCCAGGTTCAAGAAGTTAACTGAACACACTTAGGACCTGGGGTGGCTGTCGAAGGAGACCTGGCATCTTGTAGCTCTTTGCTCTTTCCCACGGCAAAGCTCTGAGGCCCAGGTCTGTGCAGCTTCTGCCTTCAAGACCCTTCCATCCAGCAGAAAATGTGGTGTCCTCAGGTGGATGGAGCACTGGTCCACAGGGAGCCCACCACTTGTCTCCTGACCTGTTTCTTCTTCTTTTTTTTTTTTAGTATACAATACGATTTTATTAACTGTGGTCACTGAATTGTCCATCTAGCTCCTGAATCTGTTTCTCCTAACTGAAAATGTGTATCCTTTCACCAACATCTTCCCAATCCCAACCTCTGCCCTCACTCCCCCATCCCCTAGTAACCACCTTTCAACTCTCATCTTCTGAGTTTGACTTTATTAGTTTCCATGTGTATATAAGATCAAGCAATATTTATCTTTCTATGCTTGGCTTATTTCACATAATGTAATGTCCTCCAAGTTCATTCACTTATTGTAAATGACTGAATTTGCTTCCTTTTAAAGGTAGAATTGTATTCCATTGTATGTATACCCCGTTTTCTGTATTCATCTATCCATTAATGGCACTTAGTTGATTCCATATCTTGATTATCATAAAAAATGCTGTAATGGACATGGAAACGCAGACATCTCTTTGACTTAATGACTTCAAATCTTTTTCTTTTTACATTCTTTTTTTTTTTCAGTTTGTTCTCATTAGTTACATGTGACAGCAGAATGCATTTTGACACATTATACATAAATGGAGTGTAACTTCTCATTCTTCTGAGTTGTACGTGGTGTAGAATCACACCAGTCTTGTAGTCGCATTGAACGTAGGGTGATAATGACCGATTCATCCTACTGTCCTTTTTACCCCATACTCCTCCCCTCCCTTCAGTCCTGTTTCCCTCTTTATGTGTATTAACATGCCTCATTTTGGAGAGACATTTCAGGATCTGATTATTAACAACTACATTACTAGTTGCACAGAATTAATGTCTGTGTTGCACTGATTGTACTTTGGTAAAACTTTCACGGCCCCTCAATAGTTACAATACCAAGTGAGGTAAATGTCATTACCCTGTTTTGAGGACAGGGCAGTGGAGGGACAGGGAGATGGAGCAGCTTGCTTCTGTGTGGAAACTTACCTCCTTGCCAGAGCGGGGTCTAAATGCCCATCTCCCAGAGCGCTGCCCTGCAGAACGTGAAGCAGAAGCCCAGGAGAGCCTGTGAGCTCAGACTCTGCCGTGCCAGCACTCAGGGGTGGGCCCCGAGAGGCTGCCCTCCCCCAGGCCATCTCCCCTGGACAGCAGCATGACATCAAGCCAGGCTTAAGTCAAAGACTGCTCGTCATGGTGGGCACAGAGCCTGGCATACCCCAAGCACTATGGGATGACTGCCGGTGGTGGCCACAGCCACCTGTGTATCTTCAGAAACAACCTAAACACCCACTAGGGCACAGGCACCAAGGACTATGGGTGAGGGTTGGCCCATACAGCCTTTGTCCAAGCTGATCAGTGAGCCCACATGACCCCATGCTGTGCCCAGACCGTGCTCTGGGCCACATGAACCTGTCCATCATCATGCTCCTTCCTCCTCCCACTGCATCCTGAGTGCTGCTCCAACAGGTTCTCCTGCTGGCCAACTGGTCCAGCAGATGTTGTGGGGCCCTCGCTTATAACCTTGTATCTTCCCAAGACAGAAGTGGCCTTCTTATGAGGACACATACAGTCTCTGTTATGGGATAGCCAGTGAAAGGACAGAGAAACCCCAGAGGTGAGGAGACCACTCAATGCATGGCAATGTGACACAATCCTATTTCAATATTCCATTGGAATGCCATCCATGTGACTTGTGACAGTGACTTCATTTCCACCTACAGTGTGTGCAGTATGTCTGTGTTGTAAATAATAAAACATGTGAGAATATGGCGTGGGACTGAGCTTACAGTGCACTGGATATTTGTACCCACGCACATGCATCAAGCAAGACTGGTTATACTCTATGGTGAGAGAGGTAGGACGGCCCTTGGGTGGCAGGGACCTCTGGGCACAGCTGATAATTTAGAAGAAATTGGTGCAAGCCGATGTTGAGTTGAGCACTGTGACACTGCCTGACGGCGAGCTTCTAGTCTGACGTCAGGAAACCCAGGGGCAAGGCCAGCCTAAGAATCCGCCCCGCAGTGTGGGAGGTCACTGTGGTTCTTGCTCCTGCTGGTGGACGGCGAACACTGGCTGTGCACTGCAAAAGTGTGAACCATGACTGAGGGGCACCGAGTACGAACAGTGACCAGGAAGGGGAGGCCAGGGCTCCTGGACGTCGGAAGAGAGCAGGAGGTGGACATCAGGTGGATCGTGAGACAAGGTCCTAGGGCAGGCCATAGGTGATGTGAGTAGCAAGAGCCAGGACACATGGAGGACAGTGGCCAGCACGTGCTTCCTGAGTGACCAGTAGAGAAACCAGTGGGCACAAAAGAAGGAGGGGGTTTGGGAGGGAGCACACACTCAGAATGTCGGGACTCACTGGCCCCAGCACCATCCTACCTTGCCCCCGTTCCACATCCAGGAGACTGCAGAGTGCACAGCCTTCCGTATTTTAGAGATGGTTGGAAGAGGAAAGAGGGTATGTTTATGGCTGCCTTTTGGGGGAGCAATTCACCACAGGCCGACCATTTCATGATGGCACTCTAGGTGCACGTCTTCCTCTATTTTTGAAGGATAATTTCTCCCCAGAATTGAAAGTCATTTCTGGCACTTGGGTTCTAAGTGCCTGTATTGTGAATGCAGCAGAGTGATTCACGCAGATGCACAGTAATCACCGACATCTGCGGAAACCCAGTGCTGCTGCCCAGAAGGGCTGTTACCTGAGATGGGCCCGCCCACGCCCTCGTGTCCACCCTGCCCCCTTCTTTGCTGTATCCAGATGCTGTGTGTGCACCGCAGTGCTTTGCCCTGCCTCGTGCAAGGGGCCTGGGTTTGATGAATTACCAAATTGGATATTTTACTTGAACGGAAAAGGTGTTTGTCACTTTTTCTGCAAACAGTGCATGAAGATCTTTCATAACTGATGCAGAGCACTTCCATGAAGTGGGCCCTAATGCAGCCATCGCTCTTGTAACTGTATCTGAAATTTGAAAAGCAATTATGGAAGTATGTCCTGCCCCAGCAAAATGTCTCCTCCTGCCATTTGGCCACCACACAGCTCAGAGCAAATATTTGAAGCTGGAATTAGGACTCGCTTCCATGCATACATAAATGAGGAAACCGGAGGCTCCCACCAGAGTCCTCAGAGCAAAGCTGGGGATGGTGAGTGGTATGCGTGTGTGTGCACGTGTGTGTGTGTGTGTGTGCATCTGTGTGTTTGTGAATGCATGTGTGTCCATGTGCTAGGAATGTACACGGTGTTTGCATATATGCATATTCACGTGTGTGCATCTGTGCACGTGCATTCTTCGCTACGCTCTATATA